>NC_079369.1:10462193-10539693 GCF_021018895.1 Seriola aureovittata | reverse complement strand
GCATCTTATAGTGGTTAGTTGAGAGGCAGAAACTGCCTCTGATATTGATGTGAATTTTCTGCTGAGGAAATATCTCTGTAGCAAGTCCTTTACCTGGTTGTGGGGCGAGAGTGCATGGCAGCCACTAAGGTGGAGGTGTGTGGCTGAAAGGCAGGAACAGCCTCGTCTGTGTACATGCCTCCGCTCTGCCGGTGGTTTAAACTCACCATATCTGTCATCACAACCAGTCCTGATTCCTGTGTTAAACATACAGAGAAATAAAAACACACATGCACACACACACATTAAGAATATATATTTTTTTTATCCCTGTACCATCACTGTGGGCCTTTTAACTAAGTGTTTGTTCTCACTGTGAAAGCGAAGCGTGCATCCTTGGTGATGTCCCAGTGCCACGGAAACACAGAGGAGCGTCTTCGTCTCTTTGATGACAGCCCCGGCCACCAGAAATGTCCGTCATCTTTAGGAATGCCGAAGGCATCTGAAACATCAAAATCTGCCAGCTCTTTAAACACCTGCACAAAGGAAACACCTTCATGTCAGCACACAAACACAGTTACACGCACAAAAGCAGCTCAGAGTTACATATATATATAGTGACGTAATATCTCAGAAACCAAGGATCTATTAGTAAAAGTCAAGAAGAACTGCTCTGACAATTATATTGTAAGACACGCAAAACTAAAATCTATTCTTTTAAGGTGAATATTATCACAGTGAAATATCACCATAAACTATAAATTCGACCAACCTTGTCAGGACTGAGCTGGAAGTCAGGCTTTAACAAGTAAAGACTCTTATCCACAGTGGCCACACAAACACAGGAGCCCCTCTCTCCCCGGACATGCAGGGTCACCGGGTCTCCTGGCATGGACTCATTAGTTGACAGGGAAACAGACACCTGCAACCCAGCCAACAGAAGATACACAATTGATATGCATACAAAAATACATTTCTGAAGACCAGCATGCATTTAAAAAAAGACTATTTCTAAACCATAAAATTGTACATTAAGATTCAACCAGTCTTAGGCAGTAGGGTTGCTATTATTTTTTATGATTTTAGGATTTTATTTTAGGATTCATCAATTACTCATTGGCTATAACATGCAATGCTGCACAGAATTTCCCAGAGCCCAAGGTGAGATCTTCAAATGGCTTGTTTTGTCTGACAAAGCCTGCCTAAAAGAATGATACAAAACAAACGAAAGCTACGAATCTCAACATTTAAAAAGCCAGATCAAGCAAAATGCATTTTTGCCTGATAAATTACAGATCAATAAATAAAATTGTTGTCATTGATTTTCTCTCAATCAAATTTACTAAATGTTCTCAGCACTAGTTGGCAGTGTTGCCTGACAGAGCTTAAGAGGCCATTTGTGTGTCATTTGGAACAACATCAGTTCAGTAGTGCTGAGTACTAAGATATGGTGGGAAACGACAGGACAGAGAGTAGAAAACTACAGCCTTTGAAAGAGGAGGGATGGTGAGAGTCGGCAATTAACTTTCACACGTCAAAAGTGTTTTTCAGTAATGCGCAGTCACAAATTAGCCCCGTTAATCGGTTCCGCTGCTCTCCTTTCACCACTCTGTAACCTGTCATCCTCTCCTGTCACGACCCCACTCATCTGCCTGCGGCCCGCATGGCCTCTGTCTCATCATGCCCTCACAACCCCCTCCTCCGACACACACAAATACACACACTCACTCAATCACACACACACACACACACACTCGCACGCACGCACACACACGCACACAAGCACACACAGACACACAGAGTGTTGTAATGGCATACCAGGGAGCTGTAAATACTTCAGGGAGTTAACTCCACCTAATGCAGGCAGGAACTGGGGATCTCTCCCAGGCCAACACAGCTGTTTGTTTACAGACATTACACTGTGGACAGAGCTGGTGCATGGATACTTGCACTCAGCTCCGAAATGTATACAGAGCGTGCGCCGTTTCCCCCATGTTTTTAAATAATATTATACAATGCAGTTATTCTTACAATAACCAAAAATTCTTAACTGTATATCCAACAATATCAGTGTTTTGGAACTTACTGCGAATTATCTTAAGTTTAATATCTCGGTCTGTGTTAATATACCAGTGGTAATAAAGATAAAATACTTTTCTCTGAATAAAATAGATGGATAAAAAACCAAATCTTCTTTATTCTGTTTTCAAACCTGGTTCTCAAAGTCAGGCTGGACAGGGATTTGCAGGCTGTCTGTGACACCCTCGCCATTTTCCCTCACATAGAAGACCAGCAGACGGCTGAGGGGTGCCATGCTGTGGCTAACAGGGAAATGTAGATAGGTCACACAGCTGTCCATCTCAGCCTGGGAGGAGGAGCCTGCAACGCCTGGCAGAGTGATGTGAGGGTAAAGAAAGGTGATTGAAGTGGTCAAATCTTCATGAGAATATCTGATGTTGAGAATGATGAGAGCAAAAACAAAACAATAGGTATCCTAAAAATAAAAAAAAGACAGCAGAACAGGTTTATCCAGGGGTTTTCTGTGCATCTTTATTCCTTTTACATTCAGTGGATAAAGATGCAGTTAAATGATCCAAGGAAATAATCCAACTACTAACCGGAGGCAGAAGGAGGCAGGTGGGTGGTGTGAATGTTTTTGTCAAAGGTGACTGTAGCCCTTTTTTCTCGGTGTGAGGCTGTCATGTTGGCTGGCTGTTGGCCTGATAGGATGATGTTCCCCCTGGATGTCACCTCATAGTGCAGAGTGAAGTTACAGGGACAGGTGGATTTAAGAGCCACTTCTGCCTCTTGGCCAACCTATACACACAGAAAGATACAACTATGTTGTTATGATTATTTTAAGGATGATACTGTAGCATTGCGATGTATCAAAAAGTTTGAAACCCAAAAGAAACTCAAAACTTAATGGCAACAATGATGCATAAATACTCCACATTCAGAAGACAACGCTTACATTGAGTGCAGTGCTGGGACTCTGGATCTGGATGTGGCACCTGCTGGGAGAGTACCAGCTACTGATGGACAGGTAGCTGGGCAGGTACTGATCTCCTACTGTCTTTCCGTTTATAGATGTCACCTTGGTCTATGCGAAGCAAAGAAAAAACATTCTAACTCCTCATAGTATTTGCTTGAAATTACCTTCTCACTTCATCTTGTTTATATTATATAAATCTAGAAACGACTGCCACTACAACCACTGACCTCTAGCCAGACGTACTGGGCGGCAGTGGGGATGGAGGGGATCTCAAAGGTGGCCTGGCCATCCTTAGAGATTAGTTCACTGGTGTAGACGTTGTCCTTGGGGGTCAGCTCTGCCTTAACACGCACCCTCACCCCATCAGCAGGGCTCCCGTCAGGGTAGGTCACCTCAATCTACAAGAAGAGGGTTAAGAGTAGGTGGGGGAAGGACAAAAATCAGACAGTCAGTAATGACTTGATTTATCTTTAACTGTCAGTTGATAAGTAATGAAGCAAGTTAAAGCGGATTTTTGTTGGCTCACCTTCCCTTTATAAGGCAGACCAGGTTTGAACTGTTTGCGTGTGTCCTTGGAGTACTTGATGTCGATGAGCTGTTTGTGGACGGGTGTTGAATCGTCAAATGTGGTTTGCCTGCTTCCATCTATGCTGGTCACCGACGCCCAAATGCTCACCGTGCCCCTGAAGTGATCTGCTACATCCAAGGGCATCATGTCCTTGACACATAAGCTGAAGTTTGCAGAGCCTTTGATCTGAGAAGAGCAGAGGAGTCATCTGGTATTGTGAATGTGCCATGGGTCACATCAATAAACATGTTTCAATGCCAATCTCTAATAAATTCATAAACAGGAGCATTAAGATATATGTTGTCCAGGGAATAAATAAACTGACCTCCATGTTTTTAATCACAGGATGGCCCATCTCATGACGGTAGTAGCCCACTCCATTCACTGTCATATTCACTGTCAACTTCCCTGTCACTGGTTTCCCAAAGGTATACCTGTACAACAATGACATGTCAAACAGCCAAGGTCACTGAATCAAGGAACAAATAAAAAGCATGACGAATGTAATAAAACAGAGCCGTAGGTACCATTATTTTATGGATTGTCAGCCAAACAAAAATCCCCTCACAAAAGATTGGGGGGACTTTTGTTTGATCCATTCTATAGTGAAGATTAAGTGACTTGCCTGGCCCTGACAGTGGCCTGCTCGCACGAGTTCAGGTCACGGATGTAGTGTGGTGGATCTATCACCAACTCAAACTTGGGCATCACTGTAAAAGAGACAACAGAATATTACTTTTGAGTTACATGATCTACTTTTTTGTGTATTTTTGCTGCATTATCTCTTGTATTGTTTATTTCTGGCTTTTTGTTGACGACGCATAAAATGATGTTATTCTAAAAAGGCACACATTGTAATCGAAGGTCTTCTAATATTAAAGATTAAACTTTATGTAGGTCGCCTGCACAAGGGAACTAAATACAAAAACTTCAAACATCAACATATCACTTCTAGGTGTTAAAAACACAATCAAGGGCAACTGAGAGCACCCAAACTGTAAAGTTCATTCTTTGTTATGCAAACAACTGCCTCACGTGTGCAGGTCCTCACCGTATTTCTGCACTTCAAATGACTTGTTATAGGTGTGGCCCTGCACCTCCACAAAGATAAACCAATCTCCAAACATGGGCTGGTCAGACAGAGGGAAACTCATGTTCACAACCCCTATAAGAGAGAGAAATCTAGTTAACACATTCAGTGCCTGTGTGCTTGATATTAACAGAGTCATTAATCATATACCAACATATACACTCCTGATATGACAATTACAGTGCAGCTGTGAATTATGCAGGATGTACTAGTTACCTATCACCTTGCTACAATTATAGGTTCAAAATGAAAAAAAGTCTTTTCTCTGTAGTGAAAATATTAACCCAGAGAAACACTGCAATGAAATGTGAACATACAGGCTGATACACAAGGAAGCTGCAAAAATACTGCAGAGCGTGAGGCTTACCACAGCAGACAGATTTGAGACCCTTCCACTGGACCATCCTGGATCCTCTAGGATCCTGAAAGATCAAATTAGTGTTAAGATTACACATTTCACATTGAAGTGCTGAACTATGTTAGTTGCACGTCATATATTGGTATTGTTGAGTCAGGTCTAACAGTCCTTGAACTGAACTTGACCCAGAGACCTAGCTCCTGTTTCAGACCACTGTCAAAATACTTTTACTGCTGTTCCTCAGGTGACACATATGCTGCAGGTAAGAGGGTTTGTACTTGTCGGCAACTATAAAGCATGCATGGGTGTCCTGAAATGTTCTTTTGGAGCAGCAGCTTGTTATTTGCCCTACAAACGTCTCAGTATCTGAGAAGAGATACAATAAATGAGCAAGGTCAGCAAGTACGGGAGGGAGACACTGTATGTGGGTGGTGGGGTTGATAAAGAGAAGAGAAGAGGAGAGGAGAGAAGAGAAGAGAGGAGAGGAGAGGAGAAGAGAAGAGAAGAGAAGAGAAGAGAAGAGAAGAGAAGAGAAGAGAAGAAAAGAGAGGAGAAGAGAAGAGAAGAGAAGAGAAGAGAAGAGAAGAGATTCCTTTCATGTTGTTTATCCTTGCACTGTTCCAAAGAGCACCCTGTTATCTAGGTGAGCTGCCTTGATTTCTGCTCTGTAATCTCCAGCCAGACTGGGAACTAAAATTGCCACTGTCCCCTCCCGGACGTGGCTCTGCCAACCCTGGGTGGTCCTGCCAGGCTCCACTCACCAAAACATATGCCTCAATCTGCAAAAAAAAAAAAGGGAGAAAGACAAGTACAAGATGTTATGAATTAGATTAAAAAAAAAACTGTAAAGCCAAGAGAGGATCCTGTGCTTCTTCCCAGTGCTTCACCTCACTCCTTCCTTATCCAACAATCATCCATCTGTGAAAGTGAATACTGCCCTTTACCAGCAGCAGACCTTTATAGCTGCAAACATCAATAAACCATCTGTCTGCACAGTTGCACAGTATATTTGGAGCCATTGCTAACATTCCAAGAGAAATGACTCTGGCTCGGCTTCTGTAAATAAGTGACTGTACATTTCTCTGCACTCAGGGCAGGCTAAGTTTCACCAATTAGAGATGGAAAAGTATGTTTGTGCTAAATATTATGTTGTTCTATTGCTAAAGTGATAATGGAACACTGATCGAATAATACAAACAGAGATTTGGGCATTCAGAATTTGTATGTTTTGCATTAAAGACCTATGGATGGAATTACAGATTCTACCGCAAATCTTTAGTACAGATTGTTGTTTAGTTGTTTATTGTTCGTTGGCCCGTTCGCCATGACTGGTATGTAACATTTGCAGTGTTTTTAGGTGCATGTGCTGAATGTGCAGCTTTTATTTGCATAACACAATTTTTCATTTACCTTGTCATTTACTGGCCTTAGGCTGGGAGTGACCGTGTAGACATTGATCAGCACTGTGGACAGAAAAAGAAAAAGACAGCTGGCTTACATCCTTTCAACGTGACAGCTATTATTTTGGTAGCCCCTTTAGATCAACAGAGTTAGTGCAAACAAAGTTTTATCCCAATCAAGACATGGCATAATATCTATAGTGCTGCAGCATCTTTTAACTGATTTTCATTGACTGAGATTTATTCTATGACAAAACCCTAAAAACGAGCCTCAATTCTCTGCATTTCTGTGCAGCGATTAACTGATTAACTACCAGGTGCACTATGAGGGAACCTTTATGTTTGGGTTTGTAGACGGGCTTGTCAGTCTGGATGAAGACAGCTGTGCCCTTGTTCTCCACTGTGACGGTGGTGTAGTTGTGGAAGATGTAGCCTCCCTCTGTGAGGTGACGGTTCCCCCATACCTTCAGATGGGCCTGACCTCTTAGCCCAGAGGGAACCTGGTGGCGCACGCGCACACGCACACACACACACACACGCACACACGCACGCATGCACGCACGCGCACACGCACACACGCACACACACATACACACATACACACATACACACATACACACATACACACACACACACACACACACACAAAACCAAACACAGGGGGAGAATCAGATCTGAATTTACCAGAAGTAAAATTAGGTCACCGGGGTACAGACTGAAATGTTTACTCTAGACTGTTGTAGTGACACACAATCACAAATTATTCACCTTCATTGAACATTTTTTAAATATTTTTTAGAAAACAAAAGACAGAACAAAGAACTACATTTAAACAACAGAGGAAGATGCCAAGCTATAATACTGCACACTACACATGACTGTATTTCACGAGAATGAGGGTGGAGGTTACAGGGAGGGGAGAGCAGGCAAGGGAGAGAGAGAGAGGGAGAGAGAGAGAGAGAGACAGAGGGGAAGAATCGAGTCGTGCATACTAGATTGATCTATTCCAGCCTTCGGGGGCGGCGGACCATACATGCACGTCAACAGCTGTTGCATATTATATTGAGGCTGTTACCTTATTCCCATTGAATGAGCAGAGACAGATGTTGCATTACAAATAATGTTAGTGTTGATTTGCATGTTGCCTGAGGAATGTGCACTCAACGGACAAGAGGTTCTCACTACTGTGCAGCTGTCACCGCTAAACAGCGCAGTGCATTTTAAACGTCTCAGGAAAGCAGCATGCACACACTGTAGGACACTGCAAACTAAGTTGCATGGACAGACTCACCTTTAGTTTGACGGTGCCTTTGTCTAAAATAGAAACAATGAGATCATTAAATGTGGGATATTTCTGTAAATCTCAGTTCTCTCATATCCGTGTAATCATCAGTGTAATACTATTAAATATTCAGTAGAGCTACTGCAGTGTGGCTGTCTTTCCCTGGGAGGTTCTCACCCTGGGTTAGCAGGACATCCAGCTGCAACCTGTCTCCATGCCACTCTGAGGCAGAGCCAGCACCATCTATTAACGGTGCTGTCAAACAAATCACACACTGTATATACTAAGTGGCTGGTGGGATGGTCTGAACTGATGCCTCCAATCATAGATAATGTCTATGAAAACCCTGAGCAGAGGTCAATTAGGCTCAAGCTGTGTGTGTTCTTCAATCTACATGTTTCTGCCAGCATCCCTGCCTGTCTGATCCCAACATCTTTTGAAGAAATCATACAAAGGGGGGTATATCATAGCTCGATTCGTAAGTGCAAGTTTCCTTTCCAAAAGTAATGCATTGTGCCAGTGTAACCTTAGCTTCAGAATGCTTCCTCACCGAGCACTGAGCCGTGGCTGTGGACCACCGCCTGTCCTTTTACCGACAACTGCACCTGGACGCGGGTTTCTGCTTTTGCATTGAAGATGGTTATGCTCACGCTCTCCTCCACGCCTGCTCGAAACACTGAGGGTGCAGCAACCAAATAACCCCTGAGAGGAGAGGAAGTAGGAGAAAGAAGGAGAGACAGAGAGAAGAAAGGAGGGAGAACAAGGGAAGGAGAGAGATGAGATGGGAGGAGAGCAGAGGACATAAAAGTGCAGAGAGGGGGAAAAAGTAGAGGTGACAAAGCAGAAGGAGAGGTGGTGGCAAGAGATAAAGGGGAGGTCAGAGGTCAGAGAGGGAAGTGTGACAAGAAGTGGAATATGGATGAACACGTATTGCATCACTGTTTGGTTTTTAGAGGCAAATCCTCACTAATATCACTGACCATTCCTGACTATTAGTGAATATGGCAGTGTTATTGTAGTGTTGTTTTACAGGTGAATTGAGCATAAGTTCACATTTCTTTCTCACTCTCTGTTTCTCACTTTCTCCCTGACCCACACACACACACTTCCACATGCGCGCATACACAACAAATCACACATACAAACAGGGACATTCCACGTGGATTTGTGCAGCGAGATCAGGTTTAATTGCAACGGTTACCAGGGACACGGTACCTGTTGGCCAATGAGCTTTCTGCTCGACTGTTTTCTTTGGGTGGTCTGGCACCTCTGACAGAACCTTGGCGTCTGTTTTGAAAAATAACGACTGAGATTCCACACAGCCACCCTGACATTTAATTGAGGGAAGGAGCCTGTCACTGAGGTCACAGAGCAAAGGTCATTCTTTGATGATTATAAACAAGTCTGGAAAAAAAAAGCCCAATTTAAGTTTTATTTGGATGTAAGAATATCATCAACTTGCACAGAGGGGCTTTATCTCTCAGGTAACAAAGGTAGAATAATAGGAGCTCTTGTTAGCATGGTCCTGCACAACCAAGTCAGAGAGTGTGGTATGTTAGGGGTTAGTCAGGGGTGTGTGGAGCAGATGATAAAAGCGTTCACCAAATGATGTGTTGTGGTCAGTTACTTCTATTATTCATAAGCATGTGTTGATTTGAGAAAAGAGAATACCAAATCAGTTATGCCACCCAAATATGGCGGGCATTCCTGGAGCAGTCTAAGTCGAAATATCTTTGTGTTTGACCAATTCAGTCCAGTCATTCCAAGTGTAGTTCTTAAGGCAAACAGCCTACTCATTCCCTCAAAACTTAACTGAAGATCACACAAATTAGGAGTGAGCAAAGCCTCGAGCACAAACCCAATTGCATGCCTGAGAGAAAGATCAGGTGGTTGGCATTACAGCACTACTGCATTACCGCCGGAGGCAACTGCAGTTCCTGAGAGAGAAAGTCATGAGAAAATCCCCTGGAAAATAAGGCTTCGGGAGAAGGAAGATAATACGAGGAAATTGACTCTGTGCGTTTGATCTACAGTGAGTTTAACCAGCTCTTGGATGAGCCCGGATCAGGTGGTGGAGACCATGCTTATTTCAGTCACATGGCTTGATGTACTCAAGTTCTCGTTGTTTTTGCCCAACTTTTGTCCTCAGCTGAGAGCTGGTCAGTGCCTGAGAAGGATTTGTGTTCTCCTTTGTAGGTGAAGTCCTTAACACTCAGCTCTTTTTTAGTTCAGTCACATGGTTCAATGTTCTTAGCCTTTTGCCCAAAATTCACCCTCAGCTGTGAGTAGTTCAATATATGACAATGATATAAATTGCTTTTTGTAACTCAAGCCTACTTTTGTCAGTAATCTGGTCATTTTTGTTTATTTTCTACATTGAGCTGCATTCCTTACCTCCCCCCTGAAGAACCTGGAAGAACTGTTTACAACTCTTTACTATTAACGTAACTCTCAAGGTCAGGATTAAACAAACAGCTGACAGGACCCTGACTGATGGTGTGGAAGTGCCAAAAGTCAATTTGAACCTTTTTTGCCTCTGAGTCTGGGGGAGATAAACTCAATGAAACAGGCCACTGCAAAAGCCAATGAATTGACCTGAAATACTTCTCATTATCAGTGTATATTCATTAAGTCATGGGCTATCACAACATGAAAGGCAGAGCAAGCTACCTCTCAAGATATCACTTTGAGTAACTGCTCACAAGTCCAATAACACAACATGTTATTGGAATGAAAAGTCTGAAAAAGCATGACTGACAAAGTGTTGTGATAGTGCTGTGTAATGACTGTAATGGAAAATACTATGATATAGTGACAGATAAGGACAGAAGCTTTATGCAGCAAATATTACAGATTAATGATCAAGATTCTTGCTGCATATATCTCAATGAAAAGGATAACGCTGCTATGACAACAGGTCACATAGAGCGAAAAAATATGTATTTTTCTTGCATATTTGGAAGAGTGTAGCCGAAGTGAATTTTTCCGATTGAGAACTTCGGAAATGCTTGTAGTAGCCTAAGTACAAAGCACTGCACCACATGCAACATTGGCTACTTACTGTCTTTCTTGTGCATAACTTCTGCTCACGTTGCAGATCAACAAAGTCCATGAAAGGCTCAAAGCTGTCAAAGACAAGCGCAACATTTTGGCCCCAGTAACCGAGATACTGCAGGATATCGGCTCTCTCCTCTGAAGGAGGCTGGAACTTTTGACTCTAATGAAAAGATAAATGAAAGTTGAACAGTCTGCGTCTACAGCCCTCTCAGTCTATCTATCCATTGAGGTTGGTTGCCGTGATAGGTGTGCAGAGCTTCGTCCGGAACACAAAGATCAACTTTTTGTAATAATCATCCCACTTCGCAAAATCCAGTTCCAAGCAAACCGTGTTTTTTTTTTTCTTTTAGAGCCCAGAGTACACGGACAGTCCTCTCCCATGTGCCTTCACCCGCCCCGGTTCCGTTCTCTCATATTTCAGCATTACAAATTGTAAGCGTCCTCCCACTCCAGCGCGCAAAAAAAAATGTCACTGTAAAGAAATGTTTGACATGTAAAAATCCGCGCAACCCTCGCTTCCCCGGTTCTTCCTGGTGATCTCTTTCAAATCGGTCGATCCGCTTATTCCGCTCCTACAACCACAGCGAGTCAGGAGGCGATCAGCGTCAGGCTGCGATTCATTCACTTCAATACCTCCTCTCACGTCTCTGCTGCCGCAAACATGACTAACCCCAGTGTAAGGAACGGCACGGACCCTGCAGTTTAGACCACTACAAGATACCTGCACGTCTCATACTTTTGGTTCAGCTGACACCTCAAAAAGATCTACCAGGTACAACCGGTTCCTTGTCAGTTGGAGAACATCACAAGATTGCCACACTGGGAAAAAAAGTATTTAGTGTAACACAACACAAACACCTGAAGAAGGATTATCGCTTGTTTAGTCTTATCTTTGTAGTAGTTGGAGTGCGCTGACATCCTGTACAGATATCTGCTGCCCTCAAGTGGTAAATGGGCTTAAATGCACTAAAAGTTTATCAATGAAATTACAGGCCAAAGCGTTTCTTTTAGGTAACAAAATTTATTGAAAGATTTCTGAGGTACTGTATTTATGAGGATAAATGAACACTGTTGCACAGTAGATTTTCCAGCAGGTTTTCTGAAATACTGAACAAAAAGAATATAAACAGTAACAATATAAAAACAATTCACATCTTAAACTTCAAGTGCATGATGAGGATGAAAAAGCACATCCAGAAACAAGAGGGAACTTTTTTTTCCTGAATTCAGCCTCTCAGTTAGAGTAGACCCTTAGCTCAACAACAACAACCCTGACCTTAATCCCTCATCCTGAACATGCAGGACCTGAAGCATTTCATTTGTAAAAGATACTGGCATTGGGCAACCTAGATGGAAGCCCCAAGACTCAAATCAAACAACAAGATAACAAGAGTAGAACAATGAAACCACTTAACGAAACAGCTGCACTGCTGAAGTGTCCTTGAACAAGTGTTTAAATCACTGTAGGTTAAACTGTGAATTCCCTGTGGAGAGTTTAACAGGCAATTTCCCTATAAAGTATGACTTATATTACTAATTAACTCCTTGTTTTTCATCTCAAGCGCAACCGTGAATGATACTCACAACAGTGAGGTCTCTCTGTTTCTCATCCACTATGTTGTGATACAGTTTACAGTGCAGTTCCCCTTGTTCAGGCTCAGTGAAAGCAGCTTTGGAGAAAACAACTTGGTTTCCCTGGTTAACTTCCAGTCCGTAAGCCTGACAGAGTTGGGCTGTAAGTGACGCGTCTAAGGACAAGAGCTGACCCAGTCTGTCAAGGGGAAAGCGAGAGTTACGGCTGCTGTATCCATGGCTGAATATTAGCAGCAAATCTCTACGACATGTCACCAGGTGCCGGTGGAGCGCACAACACTGCAGGAAGTTCAAATTCTGTGCCAATCGGAGCAACCGTACAGGGTTTCGCTCCAGAAAAGCCCGGTTGATAGACAGAGAAAGCCTGATGGCAGGAGTGCTGCGGAGCCTCTCAGGGAGCTCCATGATGTGCTGTGTGGCACGAGCTGAACCTGCAGGAGATGAAGAAATAGAAAATTATCATCCAACATGGAGAAATCATCCCAGTTAGTTTACAAACTTGTAAAATCATTTTCAAGCACAGGAGTTGTGAATCTGCTGTGCACAAAAGAAGCCTTACATAAAATTTGCAGTTACATATGCCTGCCTTTGTATAAGTAATGAACACAATCTCTTATTTCTTCAACATAAACTTATTCATGAGGCATGCTGAACTTTTCAGTGCTCTGCATTAGAAACCTGCTCATACAACACTGGTTTCTTGCCTATTTTTGCTTTTAAGACAACACCTCAACATACATACAAATATATGAATGCAAAACCCTGTAAAGCATTTAATTATTACATATAGCAACCAACCCAAGTTGTAAAGAAGACCAAGAGCCTGAAACTCTTCCTGGTTGGGATGCCGTTCTGTTCCAGTTGCATAGCAATCCAAAAGCCAGCTCAGATTCTCCTGTAGGTGTGTGTCGTTAATGCGTGGGTCGTAGAGCCGCAGCGGCTCACCACAGAGGCGATAAGAGGCATACATGAGGAAGCGTACTGTCCGCTCTAAAATGGCCACACAGTCCAACCCAGACACCCTCTGGATAATCATGTCCTGCTTCACACCACGCAGCCGATCAAAAACAAAGCTGTACACCTAAGAGATAAGGACAATTTTAACAAAAGAATATATGCCCTGGAAAGTTTAAAACAACAACAACAAAAAAAAAAATCTATATATGATTGTAACTTAATATTACAATGTTCTTCCTCAGCTAGTCACAACTGAGTCATGACAAAATCAATTGTAAACACCCTGCATGCTAGACCCAAAAGATCTGATGTCCCAAACATCAAAAATATTACAGCACATTTTATGGCCACCAGTCACTCAAAGTTTTGTAATTTTCTAGCCAACCTCACTTCAAAATCACAATACAGGTAAAGTTTGTATGGCACCATAACACAGAAGTTCAGTACAGGCTGCAAAACATACGAATCTAGACAGCTTGTGTTATGTATACAAACAACTGTATATAACCCCAAACTTCACTGATGTTTCAACTGTCATTAACGCTGTGCAGACAGGAGTACAAAATAGAAATGTAAATACTAGCCTCAGTCCATGGATGCAGACTAGGGGAGGCAGCGATGTCATCAATAAGGTAACGCACAGTTTTCAGTAACACTGCAGGTGGACGGAGGTCATTGGGGTTTGTCGAGTCTTTCCCAGCTGCTGGTCTGGAATACTCCTTGACAGAACGCAGGGGGTCTCCCCTGGGTCGTCGATCTCTTTCCGTGCCTGCTAACATCTCAAAACGATGAAGGCGGTTTTGTGTCTCACGGACCCGTAGCTCACGAGCAGGGCACATGGTCCGGCAGATCCCTCTGGGCACCGTTTCTTTCCCCTGTTGCTCATGTCTGTCATCCTCCTCCACCTGGCTCACCTGTGCTTTGTCTTGGCCTCGCCATTGTTCCTGGTTCTTCTGCCTCCACTCTCCTCCTGTTGGTGCATCCCTCCTCTGTGAGTAAGAGCTGTTTGGGAAAGTTAATTCATAGTTAAATATGTGGTTTAACAAGAAAAAGGTCTACATTACAAAAAGTAAACACTCAATCAATACCTTCTCTCATGCTGCCCCTTATCAACACTTGACTACCCACCTTCTCACAGCCAAATTTATTGGAGTGATGACTCCTGCTCTGTGTTCATCTTGTCTCTATACAGTTAAATATACATCTGCTTCAGACATTTCCTAAACACAAATACAATTAAAAGTATGCGTTTTTTTACAGTGTGGAATACGCCAAATTACTTAAAATCTCCCACTTAACCTTATACGTACTAATTACTTTAAGTTGTAGTTTAAGTTACTTGCACTTCAAACTGTACTTCGCAATCTGTAACTCATTGCAATAACTGTTAAATTAAACTAAAATAGCAAATTGTTTAGTCAACCGTGATATGCTAAGTCAATCTAAGCTCTTTATGTTTAGTTAGTAGCTTTTAAATAATACATTAATATATTAGTGGCCACAGTAGGTGTATAACTGTAGTGCTAAACACCCAGCTAACGTAACGTCTAGCCATTAGCTATAGACAGTTAGCTAGCTAACCACGATAGATAACGCGCGAATGGCACTTCGTCTACCTACCAATATGAACGTTTCACTAAGCAAGCCGTCAACATACAATAACAGTATTGGCTTTGAATACAATTTCTACGAATCGAGTAGTTTATTTTAAATAAATCCCATGTTTGTACTCACATGCGACGAGGCGCTCTCCTGCGGTTCATTGGTCTTTTACGCAGCTCGTCACTTTCCAGCATCATCCAATAAAATGTCTTTGTTGTTTTGCTATAACGTCACATCCGGAATTGTGATGGTAGATTTGCTGCTTGTGGAAGAAACTTTTTCATGACATTATACATAGTATGGTTTAACCCTCAAAACTATGCCTCCCATGCATCAGTGGATAAGCTCACCGAGCATTTTATTACAACATACTGATAATGGGGAGGGCCTCGCCTCTATTCTTCCTGGCCTTGATTCCACAAAATGTTAGAAAACTTCTTTGAGATTCTTGTCCATCTAATATGATTGCAACATATAATTTCTGATTTGTCAGCTGCGCACTGCTACCACGTGATTGGCTGATTGGATAATTACATGAATAAGCAGGTGTTGCTAATAAAGTGCTAGATGAGTGTAATACAGCGGCACTGGGGCTACAATGTAATGTTTAAAATTGGACTTCGCCTTTCTTCAAAAATAACCAGTATATTCATTTGATTATTTTCAGGTAATTAGTGAATATGCAGTACTATGGAAAAAATTTAGGCTCGTTAGATATTTAGATTCTACGACACAAAACCATGAGGGAGGCATCTGATCTGTACCAAGTGCTCAAGAACTGGTGTTTTAAAAGCAAAGGATGGTCACAACAAATAGTGATTTAAGTTTTTTTCTAACTCTGCACTTTTTATTTAGTTAAATAAAAACTGTTCATGGAATTATTTTTAAAAGCATCCTCATTACCTTTAAAATCTAAAATTTTTGTCCAGTACTGTACATTGAACATGCGCTTTTAAACTTGTCTGATCCTCCTAACTCTTACAACTCTGCTTATGTATTTGTATATGCAGCGGTAAGACTCCATTTAGATTTTTTTTTGCAGCTGTAGTTAAAACATAAAACTAGAATACCATTTATTGTTGTTTTTTTATTTAACAATGTTCCATCTATAAAACAGAATCAGTCATCATTCAACATAAAAAATTCCCATTAATACAGCTGCAAAGAAATGAGAGTACACATAAAAGACAAATGGCACAAATATAATATATACAGACTGGGGAAATTGGTGTGGGGGTGGGTGGGTGTGTGTGTGTGTGTGTGTGTGTGTGTGTGTGTGTGTGTGTGTGTGTGTGTGTGTGTGTGTGTGTGTGTTTCAAAGTGCATGTACTGTGTATCCCTTCCTGTGTTTTATCTTTCACTTTTTGGGGCAGTAGAGCTCGTGGGTTCTTGGTGTGCCGAGATGCTCCTCCTCAATACTTTGCTGGACATGGATTGTATGGCGGCAGACCAATGATGACAGTTCCAGCAGCTCTGAAAATGCACTGGAAAAAAAAGATGGAAAGAGACCAATGTCTGAGTATGAGTGTAACCTAATCAATGGCAGTATGGATTTTTAGGTGCTACTGAATACTACCAGCTTAGAGTTCTTTAAAAATGAATTAATTTTTCACCTTTCCTTTTTCAACCACAGAAATACAAAATTCAGCTATTTAAAGAAGACAGACAATGAACAGTTACAACAAATAACTTTTAACTTACAGTGAAATAGTCTGGGAAGGAACAAAAGAGCAATAAATCGAAACACTGATAGCAGAGCAGACCATGTATACACAGCATTCTCTATATATGTGCCTACCCTGGCAGTTGCTGACCGATGTCCTTTGATGTCATTTTTATGTCCCTAAGGCACTCTAGAGAGCTGCTGTTGTCCTTATGATCTCCCTCTGTGCACTCCATCAGCAACTTCTCACTCTCCTTTAGGGAAGCTTCAGCTTTATCTAAAATGGTTAGATACAGGTGGATATGATTATCGTAACATTTATCATCAGTTCTTGCATAACACGCATAACATTTGATGTTATAAGAGCACACACTGGTTAGGTCACATTCAGTCAGCTTGTGGAACAATTTTGTCAAATTGTCAAGATCCAGAGGCACACTGTTTAAAGTGACATGACTTTTGTGAAAACACAGAAAACCAATATCTTATAATAACCAATAAGGCCCTACAGGACACCAGTAGCTTTCAAAGTCAGAATTATACTGGTGATTTTATGTTACAGACTCATGTATTTGTTTGGTCTATGCTCCTGTAAGTGGTTTGAAGAGAACAGGACTGTGTTGGAGAAATGGGATATCACATATTTCCTTACACCGATTAGAATTTTCCAATGTAAGAATCAGAATTTTTAACATTGTAACTACAACCTAGAAATTCTCTTCTGTCCCCATCAATGTAGAAGTTCTTCACAGGCAGCTCATGTCGGGTGGTGTCAACAGCTGTTGCAAAACATTTGTAGTCCTCTGTGAACTGCTTCGCAGCCTCTGCCACAGGAGTCAGTGCAGCAATCTGATGGCAAATGATAAATTTGATGAGAATCACATGCAAACACATTGTGCATATTTTTTACAACAGTTTAAAAAAGGAAACCAGATATTCATCACCTGTTCTGATTGGACCTTATCAATCAGCACAGGTGTGACCCAACAAGCCTCAACAGAGATGAGTGTGAAAAAGCAGCAAGTGTCTCCAGTAATAAATGTCAGTTTTTGTGTTAGGATACTCATTTTAAATGTATATGATATCGTCACCTTCCTAAAATAATGGCCTAAGTCATGTTTTGACAAAAATGTTTTTTTTGCCTAAATCACCCCCTCATGATGCTGGCCACCTCTGGTAAAATCGCCTGAATCCTCAGTTGAGGGGAACATGCAATTCTACCCCCGGTTGTATAATGGCCTATGTCAAAAGTGTGACTCTTTTGTTGAGTTTTTTGTGTTTCCTGAAAAACCTGAAAAAATGACTTAGGCCATTATTTTAAGAGGGTGTCGATATGCAAGAATCATTCTGATTTCTAGATACGAGACACTTTTGCAATTTGTACTTGGTTCAAGATTCAGCTATGATTGTTGCTGCTTGGCAAGGAGCTGACATTCAACATTATGTCTGTCATTACAATTGCAAATCTGATCACAAATTCAATGACACTGAAAAAAAAGGTCACTACAAAAGGAGAATTTCTCCTGACCTGCAAATCCAGTAGCTCATTTCCCAGCCTGTTCTTTTCTGCAAGCAGGTATCGGCACCTCTTCTCATGGACCTCATTACGCAGTGCCTCTTCTTCCTCCATCATCTGCAGAATCCTTGCCTCTGCCTCTGCTTTAAGTTTTGAAGTATTGTGCTCTATCTTCAGTCAAACACGATAGAGATAGAACCAGATCATTCATAACTTGGGACTGTTGAAAATGTGTTTATTTCCCACTGAACGCAGTGGACAAGTCAGTAAAAACTACTTGCATGATAGTTTTATTTAAAATTTCATTGCACACTGATTTAACAAAGCAGATATATTGAAAACAGTTATCAGCATATCTGCTACACTTGACTTACTCACCTTAGCTGTTAAGTATGCCAGTAGGAATGTTTGCATGTTAATGTCCCTCTTTTCAATCTCTGGGTTTCTCTCAGGTTCGGTGGCATTTTCTATCACTGTTTTATCTTAGAGAGATTCAAAAGAAAACTGTTATAGGATTGTCCCACTTGTGTTTAACTCCACACATTTTAGAAGTTAAAATCGGTTTACCTTTAATGACTGATATGTCAAAATCTGGTCGAAAGCAGTGTCCATCTGAGAAAGTAGACTGCAGAATACTTTTCCCGAGCAGTGATGGTTCTGTTTCACGTGACATTGCTGTAAGGAATATGACATGAATACGCAAATGTTACTTATAGATTTCATTTAGACAACATTACAGGCTCAATTAGAACTCAGGGGAAATAAGTTCTTCAAAAAGATCTTTGCACTACTGGGTTTCACCGCAAGATATCAACAACTGACTGAACTAGAATCATACACAATCTAAGTATCAACAACATAGCCTTGACACCTAAAATAAAGACCTTCTTTAAAGCAGTTTAAGTACTGGGACTGAACATCAATACTGCTTGGGCACACTACGGTTAGCATATTCTTTTCATTTAAATTTACAAGATCAAAATGAAAAATGTACTCATCTGTCATACACTGAATACACATTCAGTACTTACATGTTAGAGCCTGTGGGGCCATTGAGCGTCTTGGTGGAGTGCCCACCTTTGGTCTTACACCACTGGGTTTAGGTGAGGAAGGCCGTGGTGGCACAGCAATAGACTCATTGGTCAGTGAGTTACTCTGTTAATGGTTATGGGGTGCAAAAAGATACAAAATGTGTCACGTCAAAGGGGTGACAGTAACATACACAGAGAAATTAAGTCATATGAACTGCATATACACAAGGGGGACGGAAGAAAAAATATTAACTAATCATTTAAAAATTTCACAGAATACTGGAATCTTAAATCCATCTCCTAAGTAACAATACCTAATGTGCTTGGATTACCACAAGTAGCTAACATGCAAACTGTAAGAAAAAGAAAGGGGAAATTAAAAAAAAAAAAAAAAAAAAGCAATACCTTTGAAAGTGATGTCTTCTCAGCAGCCTGCATATATCGAGACTTGACTATAGTTCCGCTTGCTAAAGTTTGACGAAGAAATTTAAAGATATTAATAATTAAAGAAACAAAAAAACAGAAGCCTTGTATTCCAAAATTAAGCACATATGTGCTACATAGCTACAGCTACAAATTCTCCTTTAAGAGAAAAAAAACATTAGTTCAATAATTCCAACATGGTCCAAAAAAAGTAAATCAAGATGTGGACATCTACAAGAACTCTCTGGTAAAGCTATTTGTGTCATTAAATATAAAGCTCTGAAGGGCACATATCAGTGTATTTTGAGTTTTCGAACATAAAAGAAAAAGATCATGTTACAGCAATGGTTTCAGAAGTTAATATGCACACTTAAATACTTTTCTGCGGTGACAACTTTGCATAAATGGGATATCATAAACACAATTCAAGCTGAGTGTCACTACAAAGTAATCTTGGCACGTCACTATCAAAACTAATTGATTACATCCGCACACCCAGGTGTCCAATGCCATGCATTGTGAACTCAACGCAAATACTTACATTTAACACCTTTCTTCCCAGTTCCACTGTTGTTGGCTTTATTTGCATTGCTCCCACTTTTTGAGCTGAAAACAAACAAAAACGTAACACGAATAGAAATGAGAACAGTAATTACAATAGAAAAGCGGAAAGAACGAGCTAAACCCCAAGGCTAAGACTTAATGTTAGCTCAGCTACCCTTAAGTTACTTCATTGTTACAGTTCACAAAAATGTAAAGACGTGTACATTTATTTGCTTTTACATGCTACTTATTGGCTATTTGTTTGGTCCAGAATCAAAATATCTTAAAATTAAACTAGCCACAAATTTGCGAAACGAATGGCACTCGTTAAAATGAAGGGAAAAAACAACAAGGACTACCTTTTAGAGTCGGTGGAGGCATTTTTGAAAGTACTTGGCACTGTTGTTGTTCTTCTCGACGCCATGGTGTTTTGAAACAGACCGCGTTTCTCTTTCCGCCAGAGATAAGTTCGCCCAAAAGCTTTTTGCTGTTTACCCTACACTTCAATGAGCTCCGCTTCTTTCAGCTGAGTGTGACAACAAACATGACGGATTGGGGAGGGTACTATTTAAGGGCCCCGCCTGTACGCCAGTTCCGCGAGCCGACAGAAACAAGAACGGATACATTTGTTCCGCGCTGCTTCTTCTTCTTCACTGAACATTTAGCGGCGGATTGCAAATATGGAACGTGAATACTGACATCTGCTGTAATGGAGTGTGTACAGTCATAGTCATTGTATTAAACTTTCTTAATATTGTTTATGAATAAATAAATACCCTAATACTTTCTCAAGAGGATACCATATAACTCCACTCCATGGTGAACCTGACAGTAGGAGAAAGGTGATTGAATTTGATTATGGCCTGGTTTTCTGAAGTCCTACATTCTATATTTTCTATGTAATATCTCACAATGTTCACACAGAGCCACTTACTAATCGTAGCCTATGTCAATGGTTAGACTCCAAGCATGTAAGAATATGACATACTACCAACTCCTGGTGTTCTGATTTACAGATGTGTTAATTATATTATATAGATATTGGCTTTAGTTCCCAAATTTTCGATAATCTACATTTTATTTGAAGGTGGATTTTCCACAGTTTCTAGCGGGATCTCCCTCAATTCTACCCATAGGCTGATCTACATGACCCTATAAAGTTCTGATTCTGATTATTTTAATTAAATATTGTTTTAATTTTATATTTTATCAGTTTCGTCAATTAAGATTTTAGCTTCACATGCCATCCCTTCTTCTTCAGTGCTGTTTTCTTGCTCATACAGGGAGTAAACATAATAATATCAACATCTGTGCTATCTGTGGTCTTATTTTTGAGGCTTATGATGCCATTCTTTGTTGAAACTGCGACAGATTGATGCAAAGTGATTTATACAGGGCTGTTGCATTATACTGTACAATTATTCACATTACTGTGTCCACACTTTGTAGTTGCACAAGCGAAAAATATGTTCGAGAAATAATGCAACAACTGCTCTGCATCGATTTCAGGGGATGTGAAAACCTACAGTTGCTCCAGTAACCACTAGATGGGTGTAAGGGTCTGCATTCACATCATTGTCAACAGACATTTGGTCACAATAATATTCCAAGTAAAAAAAAACTGTCAGGCTGTTAGAAACAGCATATTTTCCTATTTTTCTGTATATATATTAATATATTTAATTTGTTCACAATTTATTAGGAGGATAGGGCCAATGCTTGCCGCTGAATTGCTGGAAAGCTGTGTAAACACTGAGCAGGTAACTATCACAAGACTAACAGTGATGCACTGACTGACAATGATACACATGCAGGAAATATAGAGTGCCCAGTCCACCTAAGCCGCATGTGTGTAATTGGGGCACCCAGAAGTTACCCACAGACACACAGAGGAGAACTACAACTTCAACCCTTGATTTTGGCTCTGTAAGCCACTGGAAATGATAACCCCTCACATGCATGTACCTGCATGTGTGCGTCTTCATCCCATTTGTGTGGATATCTGCTTAGCAAGTTCTCTTACCTGCAGTTTACTGGTCGTTTGTGTGCTCAAGTCTTAAAGAACATAATGGGTGCTGATCCCACCTGTCTGAGCTGGTCTCATACAACAGGAAGGACAATAGGAAGAGTTATGGGTGTGGGACTGGGTGGTAAACACTGGTAAGCAACTTCTGTGCTAAGTCACTTCCCCAGACATGGATGGATAAACCACTGGGGGTGGAGATGGGAAATAACGGTGGCTTGTGAGTTGGCATCTAAAAATTACAAATGTAGTGAATAATGCAGTGCAATAGTACGTTTTAGCCTTCACTATCCCATCGTACTATTTTAAATTTACTTTTTTAACACATTAGTTGAATTAGATCTCTATAAAGTGAGTGTGCTGGATAACATCCAGGTATTGAAGCTAGTTTTATTCTGACCTTTCTGCTTTAATGAATTTTCATGATAAAGGTTGAACATTTGGGCTTGGCATTAAAACAAATCTCTCACAAATACAGTCTGTATTTGTGTGCGCGTGCGTGTGTCCTACTTTATAAGTCCGCGTAAAGGCCGGGTCTTATCATTGCTCTACTCTCTCTCAGTGTAATAAAGCCTTGAGGCAGGCCGCCGTGTGTCTGTATGCTGGCAGTCCATCTCTCACCACCAAGCAATGCCAGGACCAATAGCTGCTTTGAGGTTGACAACTAGTGCTGTTGATGAACGTGATATGAGCAGCATTCCCTCTTTTGGATTCATGCAGTAGTATTTTTAGATTTTCAAACCATTATAAATGTTTTATTGATATAGTGGTTTCCTTTTACTTGTCTCTGGATTAAAGAATGAGATTCAATCCACCGCTGAGGAGCTGAAGTGAAAGAGTGAGAAGTGCATGTTGAAAGACATAACTATTAAGAGACATGGAGTCGCTGAATGAAAGTCCTTGTCTCCTTTCTCAGCCCACCTCTCTTGCCTCTCTCTCTGCTCCGAAACTCTGACGTCTAATGAAGGATTTGTCTATGTCACTGTGACCTCACTGATACTCCGCTTGGCCACATTTTTAAGATGATAAAAATTCGAGGCGAAAACAACTTTAATTCATGTTCTGACTGAAGTGAGAGAAAAATTTCTTTCAGCTCTCCCAGCACATGTATGTACACATGATTGCACACACCCAGCCATGCAGCCCACACAGTAGCCCCCTCTTCCCTTTGCGGTAAGCTGTTACTCATCACTACCCAGTCTGCCAGTCTGGTCCACATAGGCTTCCAGGAATGCCTCAGATACACACTGCCTTATACAGTAAAGCCAACAACCAGTATTTGCAGCATTTACATGGATATTTGAACAAAAACACATCATTCTAAATCTTATCATCATGCTTTTGCTTGTGGGTTTATTAATTTATTCAGCATTAAATAACTGATTTACCAAAGTTATAATCTTATTTGGTCATCTGACCATTTACTGGATCAGTTATTGTTTGGCTTTTAATGTATTTATCAAGATCTTAATATGCAGAGAGTCTATTTATTTATCTATTTATTTATTTTTTCAGCAGACAAAGCATTTCCGTCATATCTTGATGCAGAAGTGCCCGTTTGGTTTTTTGGCCGCCTCAGCGCTCCAGAGCAGACAGGTGTATGATTTCCTCTGTTTGCTCTTAATTGTAGAAGTGGCCCTTGCTATAGAAAGCATCTAAGGAAGGGTCTAACCTAACTCACCGTCACTGTATCTGGGTGGTTCTACTGGTCAAGTCATAATGAATGGACAAATGGATAAGCAACTATTCTCACTGACAATCAGCGCGTTTCGACACTGAAAAAATCACCTGTGTAAGAATATATTTTTAAAGGAAAGTTGGATGAGAACATCGATTCCACTCCTCATTCTTCATAGTTATCATCACCATGTCCATCAAATCACCCAAAGCCTTGTTTTCCACCTCATCCATGTGTTGCTCACCTCCTAATTGTTTAATTACTGTGCTTATCTTCCCAGGATGTGACCTCAGCTTGGTGTTCGCTCTTGTGGATGAACCTTTGCAGCATGCCTGGCTCCAGTGCTGGAGGCTGAGGGATTTCATTACATCATTACAGGTCAACGGCTAATGTTCCTAAGTGAACAAAGAGTTGCAGGAGAAATTGTATTTTTTTTTTTTCCGTTTCTGAATGGCCAATCTAAAATGTAACATATATCATTAAACTGAGGCAGAATGACACTCAAATTAAATTACAGTTACTGGTAAGTGTTGCTTAAGCATATATACTGTATGTGTGTGTGTGTGTGAGTATCTGTATTTATGTATCTATGTGTTAAGCCTCCATGTGAATTTTTGCAAATGAAAGATGAGCACCATATAAGCAAGCATGACTGGCTGTGTGTGTGTGTGTGTGTGTGTGTGTGTGTGTGTGTGTGTGTGTGTGAGAACCATGTGCAGTGCTTTAGCAGGGCAGTGTAGCGTGTAGTGCAGGAGTGAGCAGAGGCGGCCCGGGCCAGCACAGCCCCAGTACCCTGGTAATCCCTGCGTTTTCAGGAGCCCTGGCCCGTACTTGATGAGCTTGAGCAAGAAAAAGGTTGCGCTCTCTCGTGTGTTTCTCTCTCTCTCTCCCTCTCTTTCTCTTTCTGTCGCTCACTCTTTTATTCCCCCTCTTTTTCTCATGCCCCCCTCCTCCTCCCCGTCCCCTGGAGCCACTTTGCGAATGAATGGATTCCAAGTGTTTACTCAGCAACTCCGTCTGTCACTCTGTCCCTCTATATTTCTCAGGATCTCATCAAAAAGAGGAAGAGAGCCTGCCGTCAGAGACCACCAGAGATTATAGGTGTACATTTGACAGACAACTGGAGAATATTTTGGGGAATGCATTGCACATCCTTGCAGCTGTGACTTCAGATGCATGCATGTTCAACTCATTCTGAATGTCTGATGCACAGGCAAGATTTAGGGTCACAAACCAGTTTTTTTTTTTGTAATGCTTTCAGGAATGCATACATAAACAACCGCTGTCTTTTACTGTTGGCTTTCTATCACTCACAGAAACTACTAATTTACTGTTTAAGTAAAATTTCAAATTTTCAATTTTATGTTTTCTGTATAACAGGAAGCAAATATATAAAGAATTGAATCCAAAAACAAAATGTCCCTTTTTGGAGTGAAGTATCATATCAAATTTATGCAAAACAAACAGGAATATTTTCTGGATGATGGTGGGCCACCTCACTCTGAGGCAGACAAAATGAGGACTATATTACTTGCAAATGTCAATTATGTTTGGGTCCATAAATCATAGTGATAAAAATCAATAAATTGCTCCCAAACCCAGTGTCAATCTAGTTGGTGATGTTGAAATGATTTATAAGTGATAATATTGTTATTCATTTCAATATGCCAAAACAGCATATTCAGGCTAATTTGTTTTTGGCATTTCCGTCTATTCTTGAGTCTTTGGTCACGTTTACACATTAAAGTGTGATTCCAGCTACAGTTAGAAAACTCAATAACTACGGCCTCCAAGATAAGACAAGTGTTTGAGCTATACATCACAGTGAGATCCAACCACAACACTGCAACATCATTCAACATGAACTTGAACCAGTGGGGCTCCAGCTCTCATTGAGCTCTACTTCAGGGAATTCTCCATTTTCTGTTGTTTAATCCACCACTAAGATAAAAGATTTACAAAAACATGGTTCCCCTTTTTTTTCTTTTTTCTTTTTTATTGTCTGTAATATAGCAGTTTAGACAATTGTGTCTATGTGTTTGTTCTGTTAAAAAGAATATTACAATTTATAATTAATTTATAGATCCTGATGTGGGTTCCAGTGTTGCAGCATCATCCTGATATTGGGTGGTGGTGGTGGTGGGGGCCAATATCAGCCATTTTGTAATCATAGTAGCACTGGGTGGAACAGAAGGTTTTCACTGCACACAAAGTTTGTGCATGTTGGTGCATGGATGGGTAAAATACAGTGGCTAGAATCGTAAATACATAACATATAGAGAGTGTCAAGGTGCAGAGAAGTGTAGGGAGCCTCTGGTGGGGTGGTTGGGGTGGTTGGGGAGGGGAGGGGATTAGCAAGAGGCCGCAGGCCCCGAGGCAGAGGGCCTGTTTCCTGGCCTGAGCCCCTGTTTGTCCTGCCTGACCTGACAGCTCTGGGGGCAGATCCTGCTTGGATACAGCTCCACTCCCACGCCTGTCTGAAGCTGTTAGCCACTGGCTGTGAGTAGCTAGCTGGGCTTAGTGTTGTCTGAGCTGCGGCTGGGTCGGGAGGGGTCCAGTCATCTGTATGGGTGGAGGGGGGAGGGTGGTGGGTGATAGGGGATGCCAGCTACTTTGTGTTGGTGGAATGAGGGTGACGGGGAAACAGGCATCTCGTCGAACAGTGGGCGGTTATGACTAATGACTTTGGTTTAATTATTGCCTCCATATTCTTTTTCATCAGCCCTGTAGGAGGGACAATTAACCATACTGACTTGAATAGTGAATGAATGAATATACCCATGAATTCATATGTACAAATGGGAGACAAAATATAGGAGAAGCTAAGTTTTAAATGAGGCGTTTGGTCAATTTACATAGTACACTTTGGCATAGATTCTACAACACTCTTCCTAAAGACCCTCACTCAATTGCTATTTGACAATGGTGGCGGAAAACACTGACTTTTTACTCCAAAATCTCTCACAAGCATTCAAGTAGAATTATGGTGACCATAAAGGCCATGGTATATGACACACGTCATTATGAAAGATAAAACAAAAACTCATGCGTCCTTGTGTATGGAAGCATTCTCATTTGTTGTTTTCCCCTCTCATTTTTTCAGGTTATCCTAATTTGTCACTTGTCTGTATGTCATCAGGTTAATAAATGTTCATGCAACATGGAGCTGCGTTGCTGGGCTCAGTCCAGACATTGTATCATCCACAAACAATCCACAACACCTCTCCCACTGTTGTTAAAAGTGGTGGCAGCAGGTCACCTCGCTGTGTATCTTACCCTTTGTAATTAACCTCAACCCTCTATTTGCCTAAATAATCAATTAGAAGCACTATCGCATGCTTGTGTTTGAAGGATGTTGTCTACATACCGATTGTGTGCAGAACTGTGTTTTTACTTCAAAATCCATAAGATAACACCTCCTCTCTCCGGCCAGGGGACTGTTTGATTATCACTCTCCAAAAATGAAAATGAAATGAAGGGATATTTACTTTTCTTCCCCAAAAGCTTTGATAGCTCAATTGCTTGTTTTCAGTGGCTTGTTATTATTTTTCAATTGGTGGATTGGCTGTTGGGTTTGGAGTAGCACAGAGCAGCTCTGTGACTGTTGTTTCTGCCCTGGATATACACAGAGCTGTCAGAGAAAGCCCGCAGAGAACAGCAGAGAGACAGAAGGGGGCCACCACTAAATCTCTGTTGGTGTCTCACACATTAAAGACTAGCTACATCTAATAATGCTCCACTTTTATTTAACATCACCAAGTCAGGCTTTATGGGTATTTATCATGGTCTATATATTGTCTACCAAGTACCTTCACTGGGCTGTATTTTACCGTCATGGACTTGAACTGACAAAAGGCCTTTTCAAAATAAAGTAGCCTGCTTTTTCTTAACTAAAGTTTGAATTTTGAAATTTTTAAAACTCACAACAGGGTAAGACAAAAACTAATTGCTGTAGCAATACACCACAGAAAAATAATACTCCTGTAAGATGATGTGGTTTAGAGTTAAATATGATATCACAGCTCCAGCATAAGTCCCTATGGGTGAGAGGAATATTACAATTTTCTTTTGGGTTTTATCCTCCTGCCTCCATCGTCACTGGTGAGCCAGTGGCGTCATTCCTGCCCTGCCTTATAAAACTGTCAACGCCTTTCTCTCACCTGGACTGACACACACCACCCAAACACCAGGACAGGACAGGGGCTATTTTTGGCCAGAGCAGGGAACCAGCCACTGGTAAAACAAAAGCCTTCGTACCTAACGCGTTTTCTCTTACGGGCATTTCCCCCCCAGCTGATTATTTCGACAAAGAGAAGAGCATTTCATTGTTTCTTTTATGAATCTGGCAAATTATTCTTACTTCTCTGGCATGTGCAACATGACCGCAGAGACGCAGCACTCGCCCTCCGAGGCAAGTCCTGTTGTCCTGTCTCCAAATGTGAGCTTGGACTCGCCGCTGCCTCCGCCGCCTCTGATGCTGCAGGCCCGGTCAAAGGACAATATTTTGATCAAGTCTGAGCCCAGAGGAAACAGCCCCAGCACGGAGGATGGAGCCGCTCTGGGCCAGACTGAGGAGCACCTGCCCACCGGGAGCCGCCGGAGGAAGAGGCCCGTCCAGAGGGGGAAACCTCCCTACAGCTACATCGCTCTCATCGCCATGGCCATCGCCAACTCCCCCGAGAGGAAGCTCACCCTGGGGGGCATTTATAAGTTCATCATGGAACGTTTTCCTTTCTACAGGGAGAACTCGAAGAAGTGGCAAAACTCCATCCGCCACAACCTCACCCTCAACGACTGTTTTGTGAAGATCCCCCGGGAGCCCGGCAGACCAGGTAAAGGCAACTACTGGACTTTAGACCCCGCAGCTGAGGACATGTTTGACAACGGGAGCTTTTTGAGGAGGAGGAAAAGGTTCAAGCGCACAGATGTCAGCACTTACCCCGGGTACATGCAGAGCTCCAGCGCCTTTACCCCAACTCCAATGGGCAGGCCCTCGTACCCAAACACTCTGTACGCTGGAATAGGGTCTGGTTATGGCTCTCAGCTGACAGCCACATCCCCACATCCCGCCATGCTGCATCATTACCAGACATCCTCCGGGGTCGGCCAAGGACAGCCGCGCATGTTCAGCATCGATAACATCATCAGTCAGCAGAGCGGCCCGGGGGGAGAGCTCAACACTCAAGCGCTGGGGCTGGGTGCGGGTGACCTGGGCACCATGACCTCCAGCTGCTCGGTCACCGGCACCGACCCGTCAGCGTGCTTCCAGAACCAGACAGTCAACCCCTCGGCGAACATGCTGAGCAGAAACAGCGGGAACATCACCTCCAATCTGGCCGCGGGGTACCCTTACTCCTCTTCGGCCTCTCCTCCTAACCTGCCAACCATGACCCAGTCCGGGTTCTCCCCGGGGAGCTCTCAAGTTTATTGCTCCAGCAACCGGCTCTCCCTGCCGGCCCTGCGCCCGAACTCCTGCGCCGACCACACGGAGCAGCTGCTGGGCCTCTCCAGCCCCATGAACTCCTACAACAACACCTACATGAGACAAGCCAACTTTGCATCAGGATTAGACCGGTATATGTGAAACTTTGTCAGCTAAAAAAAAAAAATCCAAATTAATTACAGAATAGACCGATAGGCCACTAAAGTCCCACATTAAAGAAACATGGCCTCAATGAGTTCATATGAAAGGAAACAATTAATTTCATAACATTAAAAGGTCCCTATCTGAAAATCATTGGGATATTTTAGCCAAATAAGGCCTATGTTCCAAAATAGCCCACTATTATGTTACCAAATGTTCCTGTAAGAATTTGATTTACTTTTGCCAACATTAGAAACGAAATGACAGAAAATGACCGAGCCTCATGCAAAACATTCCTATTAATAGGTGTAAAGCCATTTAGATCCGTTTGACACATTCCATGACTGTATCTCAGAGTTTAATGTATTTTATTGTGACACGTTTCTTTCATATTGCCTGTGTTTTAGAGTTTGTTTTTTAAGTTTACATGCATTTGTTATATCATCCAAGTCTGCTGTTTGTCATGTAAATAGTTTGTTATAATGTAAAAACTTTAATAAAAGAAATGTGTTGATATTGGTGAAGTCAGATTGTCTAAAATAAATTCATTTTTTAAATAAATGTGGTTTTTATTTGTGACAATTTAAATATGTTTAGTTTCTCATATCAATATCTACTATATAGGCCTATATAAATAAATAAATAAATTCATACTTAAATGATTTTTAGCCTAGTCTTTACCTCAAAATTCAGACATTAGAAATATTTAAATATTGGCCTGTTGTAAAGCAAATTTAGATGTTTATTACCTAACACAAGGTAAACATGAAATTAGTGGCCCTGTTTTTGTAGATGGCAATCAAAAGCCTACCCCCCCCTTTAGCATATATCGTGAGCAGATGTATAAATTAGACCCAGTAAATATTTAGAAATAAAGAACACATTGTAAAATTATAAATAGAACAACAATCCCAGGTTATGAATTGTCCACATTTACTGACACTCAAACTGTGTACACATGAAAAACAAAACATGCAAAATGTTCACCAGATTTAAAACCTGAGCTACAGGCCTTCTGTCAAAACTGAGAGAATACCAACAACACAATGACTGAGTAAAAGATGTACAAATGAGATTTGTAATTTTTACAGTTTGTACTAAAGTCTCTGTTTTATCTTAGATATCTTTTTAGAAAAAATCTGCCTCAGTTTAACTCCTAGCATAAATGGAAAGGGTGAATTTATTTTTCTTCATACTTAGTTCCTTTATTTGAATTCCAACATATGAAGTTCTTATTTAAAACATCTTCATTAATTTAAAAATAATGCATTTATGTTACTTGTGAAATGAATATTATATATATCAGTTTTATGTTCCTAAAAACATTTTTTGTTTCAAGGTGATGGATGCACATGTGATATTACCCTTTCAGTGCTCACTCACTTTTTCTTTGAGGAGCCGGAATAACAAATCTACTGATTGTTCACTGGTTATCAAACTATTTATCAATAGTTGTTGTTAAGAATTTAATTTGTTTTTTAGTTTGTTTTCTGTTGAAAATGAAAATAACAACTGCACATTAATTATAGTCAACTGCTGAAGCCGTACATTTATAAAAGTTGTTTCTCATCTGAGGTTGTGTGGAAATGAAGAAAGAAGGTGTCGGTTGGTTTTTGGTTTAAAAAAAATAGGCCTACTACTTAGTCCTTTGTAGTGCTTCAATGGTATCTTTTCCATCATGGAGAGGTAATTTCATGACTGTGCATCCTGCAGTTACTTTTTCTTGAATATATTTAAAAGTTTAAAGCAGAAGTAAAAAAAAAAAAGAAAAAGAAAAAGGAGAGAGATAGAGAGATTTACAGAAATTTATAAAAATATAAGCTTATTTTTATTTAATAATAAAAATCTCAATTTTTTTTTTTTCTCGGGTGATCAAGCTGTCAACTATCAATAATTTGGCTTTCCATTGTTGATGCATCTGAGGGGTTGGATGATGTAGGTTAAGTTACAATCTCTTTGCAGGGTCCATGATACAATCAGCAAGGGTTGTATCATAATCAAACTTGTATATGGAGCCCCAGCTACAGTTCTTCCTTCGTTTTGCAGCAGGCCTATAGCACATTGTTGCCCCAGGGCCACCTGGTGGGTCAATCCAACCATGCACACAGGATCAAACAGGCTGAAGCAGTCAGCACGAAGAGTTCTGGGTAAGTGAGGTGGAACAGCACAAAGACCAAACAGTAAGTCCAACCTTCTCCCACATATGTCATGACCTGGGAACTATTAGATATATCAAATCAGGTAGTCAGGACAAATTCAAAGTGTGGGTTCTGCACATAACCAGCTAAACCTCATTACCTCTGTCTGACAGCCTGCAACAGCTGCCTGGTCATTATAGGTGAAGGATGTTCATTCAACCCTGAATTGCTGATGAAAATGAAAGAATCAAACAGTTGCTCCAAGCAGAAATACCCACCACTAGATGGAAGCAAAAGCAAGAGATGTTCAGTCTCTGGGTTTATTTACACTCTTTTACATTTGCAGTTTGTAAGTTTGTTGTGATGATGATTAATTGCACTGATGCTGGTCAACATTGTAAGTAAGCGGGTAACAATGTTCCAAATGCTATTTTTTTTTTTATACCTACAATGAAGTTGGTTGGATACAAATTACACAGAATAAGACTTAATCTAATTTTTTAAATGCATTTTGCTGAACTGAATTCATGGTTTTCTGCTTCCTTAATTCATACTTAAATGAGCGATTTTCCAAAGAATTGCTTTTGTTAATTGAAGAATTGGAGTGAGTTTATAGAGAGCTGCAGGAATGAGTCCTGAGTATTCAGCATTTTAACACATCCGCTTCCCTCATCCTGAAGTCTATGAGTTGTTTGAATGGGTTTACGGTTAGATGGCTGAAGTCTTAAAAGAGGCTGGTTGCTAACAAGTGGCTAAATGGGACGTTAAACGTCATCACATGAAAACTGATCCACTCGCCAGTCCGCCTTTATGGTCTCGTTGAATTTATACTCGTGCTTTTTCAAACTATTACTGACTTTGTGAGATAAGGCTTTTGTAGAAGAGGTAAATGCCAAATCAAACTACAAGTTGGAAGTTTAGTAGTGGCGACCTTTAAGTCATCTGACTGTGATGTAGTTTGTTTATAGTCTAACGTTAGCTTTTTAAATCTGGTGGTTGTATTTAGGCTTCAAAAGTCATAAAAGTGGTGTTCATTTGTGAAGATTATCATGCTGAACGAAATGCGTAACTATTAAAAACTTTTGTTTGTCACAGAGCTTATTTCCTGCACTAATCCAAAAGCCAATGTAAAATCCCATTGGCTTTTTGTTAAGGGAATCAGGGTGAAGGCAACTTCTGGGTCGGCCTACAAAAATACCTAATTCACTCTATCAACATGCGTAAAAATACTATATAAAAATACTGATCAATATTTTGTTTAACATGGTTTTTCAAAGTTAAAAGTAGCTCAGAAAACTTTGAAAAGGGGTTGGAAGCTCATCTACTTTTTTTGTTTCCTCAGAGACTTTATTATTCAAAACAATCTTCATTTCATCTTTTAAAGTATTAAAGACTGAAAATGGAATACTGAAATCAGATATCCTACATGATAGAGAAGACGGAAGCACATCTACTCTTACTTCCTCATTGAGAAATTCTGGATCAGGCCTTGTACCTTGCCCACCACTGCTACACAGTGTTAGTGGTTGTGCTAATGCAAACTCTTGCTCTCTGTACTGACAAGTTTTCAGGTTTACTTTGCCCGCCCCCCATCCCCGAAAGTTGACAGGATTGGTTCCTTAGGTTTGTGACGTATGAAACCATGGCTTTCTGAGATCGTTATTGGTACAGTGCAGTTCCAAATGAGCACTAATGCAAAGATGAAATGTATGCAGAATTTGAAATATTAAGAAGCTGGTTGAAAGTTGGCTCTATATCAGGTTTTGTTTCTTATGTTTTTTTTTTTTTTTATAATGAAATGAAAATTGCGTCACCTTTTCATGTGCACAACCTGGACTCAAGACTCTGAAAGAAATATTTTGTACTGGCTTCAAAACTGGGATATTGCAATTTCTAACCTTATTCAACAAACTACACCATGCTGGAAAACGTCTCAGTGTGATGTCACATCTGTCCAGTTATCTGAAAGACAACAAAAATGCTAAAATACACGAATATCATCTACAACTTAAAGTGAGTGTTTCCTCCTGCAACTCAAAACTGGCTTCAGCAGGCAGCTGGTGTAGCTTCAGTGTTCATAGATCACCAGAATGAATGAGAAACAGCGGATAATCAAGATATTCAGGTGCTCCTGTGTAGGTTTGATGCACTCTGGGCTTCCTAAATATCATGGTAATTTTTGTTTCATTTGGCACTATAGCCTCGTCTTACACTGGTGAATGTATAGAGTCACAAAGTCACAGTCTGCTCCCTTAATCCAACCCCTAATCTTCTATTGGACATTTGTTTATGCTTCATAATGTTGCTCTCACAATCTATCTGACACCCAGAATTCTCTATAGGTACTATGAGGTACATGAATACCTCTGCATCTAGTTAATAATTTCTATACTTCATAAATGACCATGATGTTTCTTATTGGGTCACACAGATAAGAGGATACTGCATTTTATTAACAAATAATTGCTAGTTGACTTAACCTGCTCATCTCTCATTATGTCAGAACCCCTCAGCAGCCTTTAGGTTTTCAGTTGTACTATTTCCCTGTGTACATAGGACCTGACTGTGATTCTTATGACTCTGGTAACAGCAGAGGGCGCCTCATCACCACGAACTGCAGTAACAAGAAGCCGCTCCATTCGGGGCAGGTCACGGCTCATAACAACCAAATCCCTATTAAACCTTTGGAACCTTGAAGAACCTGAAATATCCCGTGTAGCCTACGTATTGTAGGTAATCAAATTTTAATAATTCGAAAAATGTATTTGACAAAAAAACCCCGATTAAATAGCCTAAAGACTTCTCAGTCATATGCCACAACAACATTAAATACGTACAAGTAATTTTCTTGATAATAATAATAAAAAATAATGCATATAACACTTTTGTATCTAATATTCTTTACACATAAATATTTATTTTTGAACGGGCCGCTCAGTCCATCTTTTATTGACTGACTGTTAAATATGCAACACTGACTTCTAATAGGCCTACAGCACATAATCAACAAGTCTGTGCATAAAGAATGACAGTTTTTCATATCGGAGAAAGTCATGCAGCTCATTACGTCTGTGGTCCCTGTTGCAGAAGACACTGTGAGAGGTCAAGTAAATAGATAAATGAATAAATAAATAAATAAAACGTGGGCATGTGTTTGTATTGAAAAAGACCCTCTGGCACAAAAATGAATGACAGGGAAAAATATCTAATTATGTGTGCTGCGTGTGAGACCCCCGAGAAAGTAAATGTGTCAGGCCTGACGGACAGTTGTCAGGCAAGTCTCAGATTTTGAAAGGACACAGGACTCAGTCAGGGCAGGGGATTTAAGGTGCCGCCTGCTTCACTTCAACTTGATTTCTCAGTGGAACAGGCGTTTCCTTCAATGAATATATATATAGCCTATATATAAAACAATGCAGATATACTGTATGGAAACTCTGTTGTTCTCTAATAAGTCAAACATAAATAAATAAACGCAAAACGTATAACAGGCAGCATATTGTTGGACCCACACGGTGAATGGGGTGCTGATGTAAACGCATTACAATAAGTCGGAGTTTCTGCAGCGTAATGAACTGGAATGTCCGCCTGCTCCACATAAAACCCGCACACATTACAGACGCATTACACATTGTCATCTGCTGGCCTTTCTCTCCATGACGAAGACGAATTGGAGCAGGTTGCAGCTGACTGTGCCCCTGTGCGCCCTTGTGAATTACGCAGAAAATGCAGATGGATAATGTTGTGACTTCTTGACAAGGAAAACACAAAACCCGTGAGAAGTGATCAGGGAATTAGGCTACTGGCCAAAATTCAATACGCCCAAATTAACCAATTTACTATGGACTCGTGCAAAGCTCCGTTTGTATAGCCGGTTCATTTAACACCTTAAATAAAGACTCAGTTTACAGATCCACATGTTTAAACTCCAAACAAGAATTAGAAATAGCCCTCAATTAGGTTAATCGTCAAACGAAAATAGTGTTAATAGGCCTATTTTAGTGAATTTTGCAACATCCTGCTATCAATTATAAACTGCATTTTTATTTGGCAGATTCTGTGAACAAATGTATTTGACAAGTAATGGAAATGTAGCCTAGTTATTATTATTAATATTATCAATAATGGTTCATAATAATTATTACTATTAATACTAATAATAACAACAATACTCATAATAATAATAACAATAAAAATAATAATCGGATTTACCTTTCCAGCTGTGTCATTATATTCATGAGTGCATGTATTTTCATACATTTTAATAATTACTCACTTGTAACTATATTATGAACAAATGGAAAATTTGAATACACTATAAAAATGTTCACTAGCCTATAAACTTCGATTGTGTTTGTGGGCTGTTTCATAAATATCTCAGTCACCATCATCGTTGTACACCTTATACTTTTCTCACACTGTAAGAAAATGGTCAATTTAGATGAGTTTAGATGAATTTAAATAAGTCACGTAACCTCGTGTTCAGAAATAAACTTGCATTTCAAAGGAGTAAATGAGAAATGTCTTAAATCGGTTGTCAATTAGATTTTTTTTTCTTGCTTTTAATGGTTTTTGTTTTTTTCAAATTCCTATTTTGAAATAGATTATCGATATATTGATGAAGTACAGAATAAAGGAGATCTCCACCTAGTAAATAAAAACTTGAAATTCTTAAACAACTTAATATGCGTGAAAACAACCGATAGCATATTATCCTCCTGTAAAGTGTAGGTTTATTAGGCTATGTGTTTTTTTTTTGTTTGTTTGTTTTTTTTAACCAAACATGATTTCAAGATTCAAAAGCTGCTCCACATATGACTTTTTGTAGGGTGATCTCGTCCAGTTCCTGGTAACAGTGACTCAAAGACCACGTGATCAACGTGGTCCTATAAATACCTTTTGAAAGCTAAGGAGGATAGAGTGACAGTCTGGCTGGATACCTACCCAATCCCGTGCGTAAAAGATATTTTGGAAAGACACTTGGATATCCAAAAGTAGACTTTTAAATACCTACAGCACAAACTGATCACAGACGGAAACCATCGCATTTGAAGACAACCCAAGTGTGTATCGGTGCAAGATCGATGATCTTCGACTGTCTTTTTTACGCCTAAAAACCCGAAGTTTTCTGCTCGATGAGAACCTCGCACGGCCCTGCTTGACCAGCCTCGGACGACCAGGAGACACCAAAGCCACAGGTCAAAGAGTTATTTATCTTTTGAATATATTCTAGCCATGTGTGCATTCAGTAGTTGGAGATAGAGCTGCAGCAGAAGTCTGGTGTGGTTGTAAGGGGGAGAGGGAGAGAGTGTGCGCGCGCTCTCGCTCATTAGCCTCACCGGACCACAGGAGGAGGAAATCTGGGAGAGAGGGGGAAGAGAAGCGGCGTCTCCAAGGATGACTTTAGGGACGGATATGTCCGACAGCTCTGCATTGTCCGAAGATGTGGACATCGATGTGGTTGGGGGTGACATATCCGTCGGAAAGGACGGAAAGTACATTCACCACGAGTTCAACTTGGACAATGACTCGGACGATAATTACTCCCAGAACGCGGCCGAGAGGAGTTCCTCTCCCGGTCTCAGCAGCTCCGACTGCCCGTCAGACCAGATGGGATCCAGCGCAGACGCCGGGACCGTGATTGGGGACAAGCCCAGAAAAAGTGCACTTGTGAAGCCACCTTACTCTTACATCGCCCTTATCACCATGGCCATCCTGCAGAGCCCAAAGAAACGCCTCACTCTCAGTGAGATCTGCGAGTTCATCAGCAACAGATTCCCTTACTACCGGGAGAAATTCCCTGCGTGGCAAAACTCTATTCGCCACAATCTTTCCTTAAACGACTGCTTCGTGAAAATCCCACGGGAGCCCGGCAACCCAGGAAAGGGCAACTACTGGACCCTCGACCCGGATTCCGCAGACATGTTCGACAACGGGAGCTTCTTGCGCAGGAGGAAGCGCTTCAAGAGGCACCAAACTAATGAAATCCTCAGGGACTCCGGTGGCTTCCTACCCGGGTTTGGATACGGTCCGTATGGATACAACTATGGACTTCAGCTGCAGAACTTCCACGCAGCTCACAACCCGTATCACCCACACCACACAGGTGGTTCATTCCCGTTCCCTAACGCCCCCTGCACCTTGCCCTCATCAGCCTCCATATTCCCTGCGCCGCATCCCCTGCCCACCCTTTTAGGGGCCGACTTAAGAAAGCCCTTTTATCCCCAACTAAGCCCGTCTCTGCCACCTCTCAAGACGGACTCCAGCACCCCGAGTCGGCCTTCCTTCTCCATTGACAATATCATCGGTGCGGCCAACTCCACCGCCTCTTCCTACAGCGCGCAGCCGGGCAGCCAGGCTCAGATCCTGGCCATGTTGACCCCAGCACTGGCCTCTGCTTCCAGTCATTTGAACCTATCACAGGACAGCATATTACACCCTGCTCCACAGAGCGAGACATTTTCCAGCAAAACCTCGAATATGAACACTTGTCCTTTCTAAAAACAAAACAAAAACAAAAACAAAACAAAAAATGGACCGCTGAAAATCTTTTATTAAAAAGCCAATTGTGGCGTCGTCCTATGTGAAGGTAGGCTGAACATTATTGCGTGTTTTGGCTCTCCTAACGATGTAAGAGGAGAGAAAGGTTTATTTATGACTTGTAAATATGTGTATAATATTGAGAGACAAAAACCAGAGAAACTCGGAGGGATCTTTTTAAAAACAATGCTGGCCTGTAATCTGGCTTGTGGCCTTCACTTGACAGTGGAAGGAAAAAGAAAATGATCCTGTTATTTTATAAGTTAAAAGGTGTCACCCATGGCTACGGGGATGATTTACGAGTTTTTTTTTGTTGTTGTTTTTTTTTTTTAATATAATTGAGAATTTTATTATGATTTATATTGTTTTTTATTTTGTTGCGTCGTGAGAAAATGGCACTGTTGTTGTTGACATATGGCTGACAAGAGACGGCAAACTCAGGTTTTACTTAGAAAGCACATGGAGATAAAGGGGGGTGGGGGTCGGGGGGAGTGGGTTCTGACAGAAAAATAACCATTTCCCACTATCGCCCCCCCCACCCCTCTCCACCCACCCACCCACCCCCTCGAATCTCCTCTACATGGTGAATTTGTGACAATATCATTTCATGTTGTTGGACACGTAGGCTGTGTGGTTTTGGTATATATATGAAAAAGAGCGCATTACCTCTCTCAACCTTTTAATTGTTGTTCGTTCCTTATCTATTTCACAATTTAATCTGTGAAGCATACAGTATGTCATGTGTTGCCAATAGAGAGAGACACCTAAATGTTCATAGGTCATTTTTTGTTGTAATGACAAGAATAATAAATGTTTGTGAATTTGAAAAAAAAAAATCGTTATTTATTTTTTTTTTATTGCATGGAAAGTTGAGGCGTCAGAAATGTAAAAAAAAAAAAAAAACAAAACAAAAAAAAAAACAAAACAAACCTACAGGCTAACGGACTAAAAAAGCAGCACATGAGTTGAATCAACTTAAATCAGGCTATATGCTGTTTTTGTAAACCTTTTTATTATTTATCTAACTTGTAAAACGAATTGTTTTGACAGGTCTCAAACATTTTGACATGTATGTTGCAGGACTTCATCACTTATTTGAACGATTGCACACGGTGACAGTAAATTCTCCATTTAACTATTTACACTTTAAAGCCAAATCTCAATATTCATTCTTGCTCCTAATTATAATGAATTGAGGTGTGAACACTGAGCAGTTGCAACGAGGGGATCAGACAAACTCAGCTCAGTCTGTTTGGCATGCAGTAAATGAAGACTTTGTAGGTGTGAGAAACGGCACACAAATTCTGTTGAAATATTTTAAATACGACTTGATGTATATAACAGTCATGAATATCACGCAACAGTGGGCAAGTATTCCTCTTGTGTGGCTCTTGCTCGCTTGTAAAGGACCATTTTCTAGCCAGTTACAAAGGCCCTAAATGAATGGGGGACGTTAGCAGGCCTCGGCGGTCTGTAATTGAAAGTGAACAAGGATATACCCACGGTCTTTTGGGCTTTCGTTGCTAATTTGTAGCAGCATTTTTCATCAGGCTCCTAATCCACCATAATGCGGCTTTTTGGCCGTTTGTTGACGTTGTCAGTGTGGACCCCTGGCCCAAGGGAGTGAATGTGCGCACAGCGAGCGGTCCCCCTGTGAGACCAGCCAGCCACACACACACACACACATTGGGACCCTGAAAAGCAATCTTCTCAAAAGGCCCTCGGTTTGCTCCGCTTTCATGTCATCTGTGTTGTCTCGGAATACATATAAAAGAAGCAGTGGGACTCGTCCGGCCACAGAAAACAGGCCCATTGGTCTTTTTCAGAGTTGTTGGAGCACATGTTTCCAGACAGAAGGGGGTGTAAAGCCTCTTTTATTCACCAGATCTGTGTGCAAATGGTTAAATTAGTTTGTGGGTGTTTTGACAGATGATTATTAAGGATGAAGGGTGGGAGGGCTGACTCCTCTGTTTTCCCTCAGCACAGCTCACTGAAAGTCTTTGAAACGAAAACCAACACATGACTACTTTCTTTATCCAGAACCAGCCTTTCTTTCCTTCTTTCTCTTTCTCTCATCTTGTTAGTGCAAATTGGGCAATTGATAAATATCGCATCGGGACTGTTGAAATCATTTTGATTCCAGCCTTTCCCCCGTTATATCCGCGACGTTAATTGATATCCTGCATATATAATTTACACAGTAAATGAGGTGGAAAAAACATTAGCAGACTATTGAAGTTTTCTCCGCACAACCCGCCCTGACAGGGAGTCATTACGCACCGCATCAGTCCATTAAAATCCACATGAAGCGTTTGCAGAGCTGGTTAAAAAAACGTTTAAGTAACGGCAGGAACGAAAACTAAGCCAATAAAAATCACTACATACAAAGCATAACACACATACACAGAGAGAGAGAGAGAGAGAGCGAGAGAGAGAGAGAGGGAGACACACACACACACACTGGATCTGCCATGGAGAGGTTCAGCCAAAGGCACAGGCTTTGAAAATGGACGACTTGAGACTGAACCCATTTGTACGGATTTTCGGATCAAATGCGCAGCAGCATTGTTCGTGTCTGCTGTAAGATTACAGGCTTGTGACCAGAATAGACCTGGAACTTGCTCTTCCTCAAACCACCACAAACACTGAACACATTAGACATCCGGAGCGCGTCTTACAAGACGTCCGTTCATTTTTCATGTAGGTCCTAATGGGAGATCACCGCCGCTTATGTATCGTTATACTTGGTAGAGACGCAGCTCTCGGTTCTGGTTGTCACTTCCAGACCACCCGCAGGATCAGCACCGGACAGTGAGTCTTTATAGGCACCACGACGACATTCGTCATATTTCGTGACGTTTTCTCCGACGAAATGAGGCCTGAGTGTTATGTGAAGTGACAGCCAAATGACTCAACAGTCACCACAAACACATTCATAAATTTCAAGGCATTTCCAATCTCTTTCTAACCGTTTCCATGTGCCCTGTTTGGGCAGGAAGCAGCTTTAAACACGTATTTCGTGCCATTATAATTCATTTAAAGAGTTAGATGTCAACATAAATTTAGATTTATCTCTTCTCTTCACTCTAAATATTTGATCCTTTTAGGATTTCCCGGGAAAATCCTAGAAATGACAGACAGTGATTATAGTAGGACCTCATTATTACAAATATTATTATTATTATCATTATTTTGATTATTATCATTATATACATTTTCGTTGGGCTCTCTCCTTAAACAGGGCACGGCAGCAGGGGATTAAATTAAATCGTTCAACCTCAGTCTTTCACTTGCCAATAATGTTATGTCTGTAATCGATGCATCTCGCACTGCAGTGTCTTGAAGGACACAAAGAAAGAGGGTGTGCTGACACCAAGTGTGTGTGTGTGTGTGTGTGTGTGTGTGTGTGTGTGTGTGTGTGTGTGTGTGTGTGTGTGCATGATGTCACGATGGTCTTCAAGGTCACGCTCGTCAAGAAAAATTGTTAAAAGCCATTCTTCACTAACTGTCTACATAACTAATATAACATAATATAATATAATATGGGCTGTAACATCAATATAATGGGAATAAACATGGATAGTGGCAGACCTAAGTTTTAGTCCCACTGAAATGAACTGTAGGCCTATAGACACTTCAAATAATTAATTCTACTAAGACTTTGTTCCAAAGGACAATGAAAGAGACCAAACAGCAGAGTCTGACTGACACACAGTTATAAAAGTGCAACTGGGAAACTCTGGAGTGTGTAATAATGAAAACACAGCCAACTCTCATTTTACGTGTTGGGGACATTCTGGAAACCCTGTCTATCTCTCTCTCTCTCTCTCTCTCTCTCTCTCTCACACACACACACACACACACACACACTTGACCACAAAGTCCTCGTTCCGGTCCCTCTGTCACACTGAGGCTTTCCCCTCATAAACCAGCGACTATTGGAGCCACGAGCTTGCGTTTGCTACAACGCTTTTACACTTCTTTCACTTCTAGGTATATATCTTATCCCGTCTCTCTCTCTGTGTCTACACGGCAGACGAGCCCCCTCGCCCCCACAGAGGAATGTTGGCCCGCTCCGCGGCTCCCCGGCCTGGAGGAGAGGCGAGCCGCGGCCCTAGCTGCACCGCGGCTATAAATCACAGCCTCCCCTCGCTGCTCCCAGTCTCCCTCCAGCCTCCGTGTTTTTGCAACAGACAGAGGAATCCTTCGCTTAATTAATTTAGAATGTGTAAATAAATCGAGGACAGTGAACTCCCCATCATCTCTGGAAACACAATATTAACTTTGGAAGATCTTCGCCCCTCCGACTTTGACACACTAAACGAACACCTGCTGCAGAAAAAAAAGACGAGGGGGCGCGCGCGCGTGCATGGACACTCACTCACTCTCTCTCTCCCACTCTCCCACTCACACACACTCACACACGCACAGTATCATGGATACACATACTGCAAGGGTATTAATGACTGCAGATGTTATCCTGCAAAGATCACCAGAATTTGATAGCAGGTGATGCTACACCTTCATTTAGAAGAGTGGGGATGTGTGTTTACTGTAAAGTCTAGATGGTGTTTTTTAGCTGGACGAAAAAGAAAAAAAATGACTAGCCAATACCATTTTAAATGCACGGATTATAAAATTGTTTTGGGGTGGAGCGGTGCATTAATTAAAATCTGGCTTTGGTTCTGTCTGACGTGACCGGTGCGCACATTTGGAAACTCTTACGCCGATTGACAAAAAGCCTGACGATACAGTGCGCTTTACTTGTACTTTACTTGTTTTTCATTCACACAGAGCAGACAACAGCAGTGTGCGTGCAGTTGTAGCTGCACCTGATTGACATGACGATGAAAACATACAGACATTCACATGCACTCTGGCTGTTAACACAAGCTGTGCGATGATGATGAGTCACATCAGCGCCCTGATCTGTCACCAAATTACGCACAAATTAAATACCAGACCCAGCAGGCTACAGAAGCACCCCGCCATGATAACAGATATAGCCCAGAACACATAAGGCATGTCTTGGTGTCTTGATCCATTCGCCGATACGATTTGCCAAAAGCTACAGGAGATAACAGACAGAGCTGGAGCGCGCTCGTTTCAGATTGAAAAACAACAATAAAATCTTAACAATGTGACTACTGAGTACTGGCAAACAATCTGAAACCTCTCCGTTATCACTGACCACATACTGTACATAGAAACACTGAGGAAATATATTGTCTTCTTCTATGGACATAACCTCAGATGTCCTTCATGCAGGAGCAGAAACTCATCAAAAATGAATTGTTACAGTTTTCTGACCCTCACACTTGAACTGTATTACACTGATGGGAGCTCAGGTGGTTTTATTTAGGGAAGCTGAGACGCCCTCTGGCTCCCCCTATTTCCATCGCTGGTGTGAGGTAAAATCAACATATGACCGCTGAGACCATATAATCCAAAAACTTTATACATTCACTCGCAGCGCTACTATCTAATGAAATTAAACTACAGCCTCTCTTTCTCCGTGTGGTCCTACTGAATGCCTTTCAGCGTCCCCTGGTGGTCCCTGGACCTCACATTGGGCCGCATGACTCGCGCTTATCAAGCCGTGTCCTCGGTGTGGCTTTACCGGGATCGCAGAGAAGCAAAGGCAGCAGCGTGTCTTTGATAGAGAGGCGCAGCTGCTGCCGGCTGCTCTCACTTGTGCCATGCGGGCGCTTTCACTGGATCTTCCATCTGACCTTTGATGCCAGCGCATTAGACTCACAGCCAGGATCTACTAAGATTAATGGCAGCGGCCTGATCCATTTGTTATACTCCATAATTAGCCTATTGGTTTTATTAGAGTATAAATGTTACTCGCGTGTCGTTTTCTTAAGCAGTGCCGCAGATTAATTGTTTCACTAAAAAAGATGTTAGGATGCCTTTATGGGTTCAATTAAATTCATCAGTGATTCTCTGAGTTTACAATGTAGAAGGCGATGTTATGTTGTTTGAACTGAACGTCTATAAAAAAAAATCTTTGGAATCGCCTTTTCCATTTGATTCTTGACTAAAAGTGCATTTTACTTTTTTCTACCATAAACTGACGACGGGTTAAAAATAGAAAACATAACCTTTTCTTCCAAGAAATGCTGGTTATCATTATTTCTTTTATCACTTCTCCTTACAAATGTTCCCCACATCAAGTTACCAAGCCTTTTCACAAGGTGCACGGACAATAAGTATTTTTTATTTGTGCGTGTGTTTTAAAAAAAAAAAAAAAAAAAAACCATCATAGGCACTGGTGTCCAGATTGTGCTTTATTTTTCTTTTCTTTTTTTTAACTTCAAAACATGGAGGTAAATCAGTGAAGTTCAACAAAAGTCAGCTCTGGGTGTGATATAAGAAATACCAAGGACACAGCAGCCTCCTGTGTCCCTTAGGAAAGGTGAAAATGAAACTTTGTTTAAGTTGACATCTAATCTTTTTCGGCGTGAAAGTGTGTTTTCGAAAAGTAGGGGGAAAACCTCGCGATAAAATTGAAGTTTACTATCCAGAGTGAAATGCGATCATGCTGAGGTCGTGGGGCCAAACTTTTTAAGACTAATGTTTATTTAGAGAAGTGAGCGCTGTCTATGGGACTCCCCGTTCTCCCAGAATGCTGCACTAATGTCTTTACCAGGCTTGAGCAGACCACCAGCAAGACTGCAGCTCTCTGCAGCATGTTGTGGCCTCTTCAAACATTCAGCACAAGATACTGTGTCCCACTAGTCCCACTAATCCAACACTAAAACCAGGCTGAATAAGAACAAAGTTTATCATCACTTAGGATGAGCTGCCTTTTCAATAAAACACCTAATGCAATGCAAATCCAGTATGAAAAAATACAAGCCCTGAGTCGCTCACTATGTTTTCCACTTACAGAAAAATATCGTTCTGATATAGTATTGGGTTTCATAAACTGTGGAAATTCTGCTTGATCTGTGCTTCTTGTGATTTTGATAAATGTTTAAATAACAATCCTTTCCATCTAGTGTTGAGTCATTTCCTTAGAAAAAAATAATAATAGCCTACTACTGAACTGGATTTTTAGCTATCTAGGCCATCCATTTCACTCATTTTACTTACTTGATTGAAAGGAGAGTGGCATTATCTCACCAGTGTTTTGGACTAATTTTGAATGCGAGAATAGTTTGATTGTGAAGTGTAAAAAGAAGATATCTGCAGCGCATTTCCCCAGTGCTTGGAGAGCAGCAGCGTGTTTTCTTACAGTTTGTAAAATTGAATTAGATACGGTGGGGAATCTGACCTCTCGCCAGACCTGCATATTTTTCACCCCTCAGGTTTTAGTGTTCCTCGGGTATTTTTGTTTTCTCAGCTGGAACTGCCATTAGACATTGTGTCCGTGCCGTCCATGTCTATCTCTACCATCTCTCCTCTCTAACCCCCCCCCCCCCCCCCCCATCCATCCCACCCTCCCACCTCCGCACCACGGTCCCCCAACACCTCACTTTCTCCTCCTCTGGGCAGCTCACGCTCTGCCACCAACGTTGATCTGACATGCAGACTGGACGGGACTGCAGCACACAGACAGCCCCGCAGACCACGGGCATGCGCACTGTGCACACAGTATACCCAGAGGATAGTGCTTGCATACACAGGAAATCATATGTAGGCACAGGACCTCATGTCAAGTGACAGCGCTAATCACATGGACCACTTTGTTTCTTTATGAGAGATTTGTCAGGATTAGTTTAATTTATTTTTCCATAAGCTATAGAATGAGTGACTATGTGAGTCAGCCAACAAGAGATTTAATCAAATCATTATTTCAGTTTAACATGGAGTTAAATGCTGACATCCTTTTTAAGGATAACACCAACTGGACTATGATTTCATGTACCATAGTGTATTTGCCACTGGTGATTTCAAAGCTCCAGTCAAAGGTGTTGTTTAAACAAAAACAATCATTTAGCTTGTATTGTGTAATAATGGTTCTCTCGCCTAAACTTGGTTAGTGGAGTATGCAGTTTCGAAAGATGGACACCTTCCTCTATGTGAGTTATTGACTGAAAGTGCCTCTGCAATTGCACACAATGTAGGCCCATATGATTCTCCAGCACATAAGAGCCCTGAGGAGCCACAACAGCAGTTATAGAGTCGGCAGCGTCACGGCCTGCGAGCAGCCACTTCACTGGAGAGGCAGAGTGTACAGGAAGAGTCAAGGCACAGAGAGAGAGAGAGAGAGATGGATAAAGATGAAGAGAGATGAAGAAATAAGATATTTCAAAATGTTAAGTATTCTTTCTCATTTTTACCTCCCTGGAGTTGGTGCAGAAGAATTTATTTCTAAGGACATTTATTATTTTCACATTGCTATTTTTCTTTCTATAACATGGATTAGGTATTAAAGTCAGTGTGTGTCAGGAGGTTTGAATTTATAAACGCTTTTCATATCAGCTCATGTTTGACTCAGCTTTTATGTGGTTAAGTGAAGCCGTGCGTACAGGTAGACAAAACATAATATAAGTCTTATGAACGGAGGCCTCAGCAAAGAGCTGCTCTTCAAATACCTCACACATGTCAACTCAAACACAGACTTATCAAACAAAGAGCGCTAAAGCATGCAAAGCCTTTCTTCACATTTCTATTTTATTTTCTCTTTCTTCATGTTATTAATCGCAGTTCGTGCAAAATAAACAGGATAAAGCTGCATCACTGTGTATCACTGTCAGACTTTGCGTGTGCGCTCATTGCACTGGGGATGGAAAGCTGAAATCCTGTGAGTACTGATGTATCATAATGGAGTGTATTTTTTCATATGTGAGTATATCTGTACGTGTGTGTGTGTGTGAGTAAAAGAGAGTTCACAGAAAACTGCGGCTGAAAGGCGAGCCAGATAAAAAGGCCAAAGATGATAAGGCCACTCTGAGGCTCCTTATAGAGGAGAAATGTCACACGTAAAGAAAGGAAAGCAGAGCAGAGAAACAACAGCCTCCACAGCGAGAGGCTGATGCAGGGGTGAAGTAGCCTGAGATTGCACTCTGAGTAGAGGTAAAGGGGCATCTGATCGTGTGTGTGTGTATGTGTGTATGTGTGTGTGTGTGTATGTGTGTGTGTGTGTGTGTGTATTTGGATGGGGGGAGGTTAATGCTGTTCATGACTAGTAGAGTCATTTCACAAGGCGGGAGGCACAGCTAGATGATGGATTGGAAGCTGGAGGGGTGAGCAGATGGGTAAGTAGAGAAAGTGAGGTTAAGTGGCAGTTAGATGTTGCACATCTAAGTAGATCAAGAGTGGGTGTGTGTGTGTGAGAGAGAGAGAGAGAGAGGGAGAGAGGGGGTAGGTGGGGTGGGTGGGCAGAAGAGCAAAATCAGACATTTATATTTTAGAGAGCCTCCAAGACAAAAATATAGTGTGAATATTCTATTTTTTGTGAAATTTCACACTTTTTCTACCAATATATTAAATATTAGAGTCTGACGGTGGCGCCACTCTTTTGCTCCCCACTTCCTGTAATGGTGTGTCCTCATAGCATGTAAACTAACTGGTCAGTTCACTATAAATCTAATGAGGTTAATGACCAAAGTGTGACTGTTCCGCAATCTCGTCAGCCATATGTAAATTCTTCCTGCTCACCGGCCAACTGCAGCCATAAAAAGCCAATCTGTACTCTCTGGGTTAAGCATTATGAGCAAATCACTGTATCTGGCAACAGCAAAACTGGAAGAGAAATCGAATATAATTACTCAAAGCTTTCCCGTCACTAATTCTTTTTTTTGGATCATTGGGGTGGACGGTTTAATCTGAAGTCATTATACAAGCTTTGAATCTGTTGATTTGATAAATGCAACCTAATTATCCAAAATGTTCCCATAAAATTAGAGTCCACTGAGAAAAGGCCCAAAAATGACGATTACACATTGGATTTTGTACCAATACCAAGTGTATTTTTTCTAATTTGAAAATGTAACTTAAGTCAGAAACCATAAACTCAGATTAAAGGTTAGAGAATTGTTTTAGAAGGACAACTTTATGGATGGTTTATGGTTTGGCACTTGAGTTAAAAATCTTCACAAAAAATTAAAAGCTAACCAATAGAAAGCCTCCTGGCATGAACTGCGAAACAAAGCTGTCAGAGCTGAAGGCGACACCACAAGAGAAGAGAAAACAACTATAATAAGCACATGCCACCTAGTTAATACAGCTTATTGAAACAATGCAATATCATGAAAGTCAACATCCAAATGGGAACTTGGACCGAACCCTGCAGTTGCATGGAACCACTAAATGCAATGATACAATAACTAAACCAAGAGTCTGCAGCCATGCCAATGACTCTGTGAGGCTGGGCACAGTGGTAGTTTGAGCTAAATGGCAACATCAGCATGTTAACCATAGGGGATTGTCATGGGATTGTCATTAATTCTGCAAGCATTTAGTCATAAACCAGAGTGATTGACAAATTGAAAGTTTGATCTAATGATGGAAAATCAAGGGATCAAAGTTATTACAGTTCATTCTGAGGTGAACATAAATGTTTGAAAAACTTCACAAAACTTCACAACAATCCAGCAGATGGTTGCTGAGAAATTTCTCTTAAAACTACAAATGTCAACTTCATGGCGGCTCAAGAGGAAGTCATAGGATCAACAAAGTCAGTGGGAGTCCTCCTCTGGGCACCATGCATGTCTGTGCAAAAAAATGGCAATCGATATCTGTTGAGATATTTCGGTCTAGACCAAAGTAGTGGACTGAGAGACCAACTGACACTGCCATCCCTGAAGCCACGCTGAAAGGTTTGTACAGTTTGATGGGGGAGGATGTGATCCTGGCCAGCAGGCAGGTAAGCAAGCAGTGGCTTTGCCTCAGAGAAAGAGGCTCTATGGCTGGAGAGAGACGGGCCACACTGCCAGGCGCCAACAAGGTTTGGGGAGGAGGGAAGTAAGTTGTGTTCATGTCTGTTTGTCTTCTCCCATATTATGAGCTGGCTGTGCTGGGACAGGCTGTCCGGGTGGCTGGCCTGTCACGGGCCTGTCAGTGCTCTGTCGCAGACCATTGTGGCAGTGGGCGATTGATGAGGAGCAGCAACAGGAAAACTATGCTGCTGGGAAACAGGAACAGGAAGAGGAGGAGATGAGAAGAGGAAGATGAGGAGGAAGAGAGCTCAAGTTGCATGTAGTTAAGTGAGGCAAAGCTGCCGATGTGACGCTTTGCAGAAAAATGATTACATGACTGATGATGTGGCAAAGCCAGCTAACTGAAAGTGCTCAGGAAAAGGTCAGAAATTCATGTCTGTAGACTGGAATGTCAACCTCTTTGTTACATATTAGTGTCGGCTGGACACTGATCAAATGCTACAATTACTGTGTTCTTGGTCTGAAGCTCTCTCCCACTCCCTCATCTTTTTGCCTCATGTGTTATCAGGAAATTCCAGATAAATCGCCTTTTCTAAGTCCCATTTAACACGTGTGGCGGAAGAGTTGTTGCTTCCTGTCTGGTCTGACCAAGAAAAATATGGGCCGGGAGTATAATCAAACCTGAGGCAACTCATCTTTAAAAAGTCAAAAAGCATATAATTCATACCATTTTTTAAATATTTAGACGACAACATCACAACTCTGATGAAGTCATGTGGACTATTAATCACAAAAATGGAAAACTTAGCAGAAACACTACACTCTCAGACACTACGACAAATGTCACCCAGGGCCACAGTTAGAATATTTGGGCGCACATTTCAACAGTGTAACAGTGCGGACACAATCAATATCTATAATCCCTGACGTTTCAGAGACTCTGTCGAGCTCTGGGCCTTCTCAACTCATTCCAAGACCCTTCAACCCCCAGCAGCACTCCTAACTACACCCACCTGCTACTCCAAGAAGGTTAAAACAAACAGTATTTCCAAATAAAGTCTGGTCTTAACCTCTCTTTCCGCTGAATCTGCTCTCCCTTTCTTACTCCTCTCCAATTATCCTAATCCTTCCATCCACTCTGTGATGTTTCCTCTCTCTTTTTTCCCCCCCGACAGCCGCCAAGGGATGTAACGGCTGATGTACGAAGGGTAATGGTCCTCCTCTTCCTCCTTGCACCCCTGCTGTCCTCTCCTCTTGGTTTGCTCGGTGGCTCTCCCTCCCCTAATTCAATTCTACATGCTTTTCTTGGCTTGACCGGCTCCCGTCTTCATTCAACAATTTTTCTCTCTGCCTTCTGCATTTCTTCTCTGACTTCCTTGCTTGCTCCATTAAATCCATCTTCACTTTTTTTTTTTTTTTTAAACCTAATTTTTTTTTTTTGCCTCTTCTTCAACTCCCAGCATTCTCTGTCTCTCTTCTCTCCCCTCTTTCTGTCTCCCTTGCTCCCAGTTGCTATGTTTTTAGTGCTGCATCTGATTTGCAACCTCTGGATGGTCCCCGTCTTGCTCCCCTTCTCTGGGCCGTCTGCCTCCCTCAGAGGGAGCAGCTCACTGGGGCTGAGAGGGGTCATGCCTGGGTGAGGTATATCACTTCCCCCCTATCTCCTTCTATCCTTTCCTTATTCACCCTTTAACTCCTTCTTTTCTCTAGATCTCTTTCTCTCCTTTCTTGTCTACTGTTTCTCATCTCTTGACATCCCTCCTCTTTCTCCTATTCCTTTCTTCCCTCCTTTCCTCTTCAAGTAACATAATTGATTTGCTGAATACCTCCAGAAGGACATCAAGCCAAAATCCTGTTCCAGCTCTCCCTTTAAAAATGTCATTTTACTAAGAGAGGCTTGTATTTGGAAATAAAATTATATTTATGATTTCAGCATCTCCCATGTACTGCACACTGTATATATGGGACACGTGCATATCTCTTTGTGCCAACACGGGGATGATTTAGACAAGAAAATGTGAGTGAGTGCAAGAGTGTGTGAGTGCTGATGAATTACTGTATATGTGTGAAAGAGATGCTGTTGAAGAGTTTTGTGTACACAGATGCAGAGAGAGAAAGAACCACTAAGAGTGATGAGTAGGAAAGAGACAAAAGGGCAAAAGATGGAGATAGAGAGAGAAAGAGAAAAATAAGAGAGACTGGCCAGTGTGTGTTCTTGTGGGGGGCAACTGAGGGGATCATCTTCCCCCCTCTGCTCCTCGCTGGCCCCAGCCAGAAGCCTCCGGGGGTCCCTGGGTTCCTGAGGAAAAACATCTCAGCCCCCATCACCCCTGAACCCAGTGCTGGGCTGTTTACCTTGGCCTGGCTGCCTGACAGCTTTACTGATGTTACATACAGGCACACAGGGACCCTGAGTCAGAGAGGGAGAGGGAGCAGAAGCACGGGGAGCGAGGAGGAGGAGGAGGAGGAGGAGGAGGAGGAGAGCGGGATAGATGGGGAGTGGAGGGGCAAGGAGGACGGAGGACGGGTGACGGGGACAGAAGATGAAGGGGAGAAAGAACGGGCATGGGGATGTGGTGGAAAGGAGAGACTAGAGGAGTAAAGGAGGTGGGAGAGTGAAAGGTGTGAGGGAGCTCGAGTGTTAGCTTACTCTGATCTTAATCACCATGATCAGATCCATTTGGGGAGATCTCCAGAGGAGAGAGCTGTTCAGAGGGCAACAGGGTGCACACTGAGTACACACTGAGAAGAAATATTGCCGGCAAAAAGTCTACACTAAAAATACAGGCATTAATTTTCATCAGCTTTCTAAGTCGTTCACTGTGTATATAAAGCAATATTTTGTTTTTAGGATCATTGCTCAGTGTAGTATGTGAGATTTGAAAAGCAAATGTGGAATGGAGACCCAATATTTTGACAGGAGGTAACGTTACTCATTACAGTGTGCTGTAGAAATGTATAGGCACTTTCCATACTGGTCATGGGGAGAGAATGAGGCAGGGAGGGGACCACTGGCCCTTACTATACAAATGTTGACATAAGTATACCATATCTATTGTAAATAAATGAATATTATCAATTTGGAAACAAAGCTTTGCATCATGGAAACTCCCGTATTCATTCAACAAGAGCCAAGATGAATTATGAAAGAAAATAGTTAGAAAAGATTTTCTTACGAGTAAGAAAAGCTGACTGTGAAATATGGAGCAGTATTTGGGAGAAAACATTTTTTTTTGCAATGAGTAAAAGAACGAAAAACAACGAGACACGCGCCTTTTGATGATGATTTGAATTTGAATTCATCCTTCATCCTTTTAGGACAAAACTTCTCCTCTCATGTCTGGCAGTTTGTCTATGTGTAGGCGTTTGTTTGTCCATTTCTGGGCCACAATGCTGGGTTGGGCCAGGCCACGGGGGTTTCTGTGATGGGGTGGGAGGTCTGTGTTTTGCTGCTCGGAGCTCTAAGTCTTGTTTGTCTGTCCTGAGCAGCTGGACAAGCTGTAATAATACAAACAGGCCTTTGAACAGGCTGCTGTGTTGTGCCGCTCCGGCTTGGGTTACATCCCACACGCACACTTGCTCGCTAAGAAACACACACATATGTCAAGCAGACTGGCAACCACACACACACACACACACACACACACAGAGATGCACACACAGAGACCCACACATAAAAATTCATACCCCGGAAACATATGTCCACACACTCACGAACGCAGGTGGGCAGACATGTATGGAAGCACCGATACGCACAGAAACACAGACACACAAGACATTGCACTCTCAACTGTTGATCACAACTAAATGATCCTGCACTGATCTCTTCCTGTCTAATTGTGACTGATCACCTTAAACTCTCAGCCATCACTCTGCCTGACAAGCTGTTTGTCCGTCTCCTCTGTCTGTTTGTTTGTTTGTTTGTGTGCACACAGACGGATGGCTTGCTTGTTGTTTGTTTATGGCTGATCATTTGTCACAATAAATCATTAGGGATGGACACACACATACACACACTTTTTAAGCTCCCTGGATTGCTTCCACCCTTCTTAAACTGATTTAGGCTTAGACAAACACTTCAGGCTCACTGCGCTGTCATCCTCACACACTGGAAACTGCACCTCCCTCCCTCAGAGAGAGATAGAGAGAGACAGAGAGAGAGATAGAGAGACAGAGAGAGAGAGAGAGAAAAGAGACATAGTTGAGTGCCATGCCACTCCACTACACTGACGGATGACTTCCTCAGTTGTTATGTAATGGAGTTCTGGGCTTCACCTGCCCTGGCCGGGCCAGTGGCCTCTGTGCACAAACACCAGGATATGAGAGGACAGGGAATTGGTCTGTAGGTTGCCGGGTCACTACTCTGGAGATCTACAGCACAACCAGTGGGGGAGGAAGGTTTCATTTGATGTACAAAACCATACACCACACACACCTTGTTTTGGCACACTAATATGCACTGGTCACTATAGGGACATTCAATGCACCGAAACAAACTGAATAAAAACTAAGCATTTTTGGTTAAATCCATACAGATATACAGCCAGGGCCCCGATGTTGTACGTGGTGGATCACTGGCATTGATTACTGGTACACCTCAATGGAATAGAGCCATTGTAAATGTTATTAGTTACATCTGTGCTTTTCCTGCCATAACAAGTCAAAATTTTTGTTGTGAATAAATCTCTCAGATGTGGGACTTTTAATCAGAGCTTTATTAAATACAGCTGCCGCTGGTGTAACTTACTCCTAAAGATGAATTCTTATTGGACGTTCCATATGCACAGCTGTTTTCAGGCAAATTAAAACCTCGGTTCAGGTTGAAGTTGGGTGGAGCTGTGCATGGAGGCACCGGATGTGACCAAGCTTAATTAAGTAATATGACAAAAGGTGCACCAGAGGTGTAAAAGATGCAAGAAAACTAGCAGTAGAAACAACACTCCATATTAACAACAGCAGTGGCAGTAGCAGTAAACTGCATTTGGATTGACAGCACTATTTATCTGCCCACAGGCCTGAGTGCGGGAGGTGAGTTTCTACACTCAGAAGAAGTAAAATAAGTGAAAACACCTGTGTGGGTCTACCATGGGTGTAATAATAAATGTATCGCAAACTGAACAACCTGTATTACATAAAATAATTGGATAGTGATGTAAAAAATTGTATTGCTCTGTCCTGAATACTGAGGTGACATTGCCAGGGGGCAGAGAGCCAAGGAGGGACTCTAGGAGGCTGTGATCTGCCTGGATTATCCAGCCATGGGTTATACAGAGTTGACCATCTGGTCACAAAGACAGCAGTAATACAGTTACTCAATCCTGACAGCAAGACAGAGGGGCATGATAGAGAGATAGACACAGAGACAGAGATGCCTAAACCAAGAAAGATTGTTTTGCTAATTATTCATGTGTGGAAAAAAGGACATCAACCAGTCCAGGGTTTAGGCCTAGTATTGTCAATCCCACTGAGGGTCAACATGCCATATGTTTCTCTGATGAATAGTTCAACCAAATCAGCGCTACAATACCAGTGAATATTTCACTTACATGTGACAGTTGGTGAGAAAGCGGACTTCAGTAGGATGTTGATATAGAACTCGCTGTGTCTGCTGAGTGTGTAATGTTAGCCATAACATTAGCCATATGCACATAGTGGCTAAAGTGTCTGTTGGAGCTTGTTTAGCTTTGGTTACTGCAGCTTTACTGTAAGATATGCTTGTTACTTATACGTTTACTTCACCTCAGCCATCTCTATTTTTGAACCTAAACCTTTATTTTTAACTTTATACCTAATCTTAACTACCTTGAGCCTTAACCAATTTCTAATTAAATTTCATTATCAAATTTCATTATGAAACCCACAGTGATTCTATCAGTAACACTGGTGGGATCAATGATATTGTATAACCGTGATGGGCACCACATATTGTATTCTCATGACATTTTGTATAATACACATAAACAGAGAGCCAATTTCTGCTTTTGACTTTGGATAAAAGGATAATATGATAATAAATATGTGACATTTACAAACAATGATATACCCAATACATTGCCAAGAGAAACACATATTTTTACATTAAGCTGAATATCATGTTTTGTATGATGTATGATTGCAGTTTAGGATAGGGGGACAGAGAGAAAGGAGGAAAACTAAGAAAACAAAACAGAAGAACACGAAGAAGTTCCAAAAACAAAAGTGTGTCTCTGTCCTGTCCTCCCAGCCTCTAGCTGCCCTCTGCTCCTGACCTCGAGGCCCTGGGGTGAGTTTGTAAACTGTTTCCCAGTGACCTCAACATCTGACCACCCTGTCCTCCACTTGCAATAAAATACAGACAGCGGCACTTGGAACGCAAGCCAGCCACATCAGCAAAGACCAACAAGCAGGAATCACTTCAGCAGAGAGAAAAAGTCTTCCCAAAAAACAGAGTATGTTATCACGCTGTTCGCTTCTCTGACTCTGTTTGTACTTCTTCATTTTGATGTTAAATTTATGTTGTGTGGAGACCAGTGTGGTGGTCCATGTATAGTATATGTATGTGGGTGCATGTAAGCAAGTCATTGCTCCATTTATCAGCTCATATTTACTTGTGAACTTTTCTGGGAGTGCACATGACATGGTCCAGTGATTTTTTCTGTCTCGCTCTCTCAGTCTCTTTCACCACTTTTTGTTTTTACATGGCATGCTGGGATTTGTTGTTGTGTTTGCTTTGCAACTCCTCAGCCGCAGTCTTCATTAGATAATGATGGGGAACAGTATTTGTGGTGGGAAGGTTGAGGGTCACAACAGTGTTTGGAGTACACACGCGTGACTGGTCGGTCAGCCGTGTTGTGCTATGTAGACTCTGATGAGTCAGCAGAAACAAATGCTGTATGTTTCCCGGAGGGAAACCTATAGCTAGATGCAAGTCTTTCTTTATTAATGTTATGTGTTAAATTTGATTAGATTTGAAAAATGTATTATTATGTTTCCATTAAAGAGTTTTGAAAGTTTTAAGCAAATTTCTGAAATTTCTGCAAAATAAATTGTGTTAATAAGCTGTCTTTATGGAATAAAAAGGATATTGCGGTTACACACACCTTGAGTCCCAATGTAGAAATAAGGGATTAAAGTAATTTTCTTCCAAATAAAGCTAAAGTGGCTATAACCGATATTTAACAATAACAAGGTCTCAAATAACAATCTGAAAACGATTGTGAAAAAGATTGCTCAGAGTGTTGAAGTTGTAGAGAAATAACACTAGAATTTGCAGCTCAGCACAGCAGGCAGCTGTTTTCAGCAAAAAAAGTTCTAAAAACCTACTGTACACTACCTGCTGCAGCATCAAACAGGAGACAGACACATTTAGTAACTAGCTGGTGAATATGGTGGAGCATTTAGCAGCTGAAGAGCAAAATTATCTCTCAGAAGTTGGGAGAGACTGACATTTGCCAAGTGGCCAGAAACATGACTTTAAGACCCCCCTGACCAATCAGAACCCATGATGCTATGATTTGTCAGCTTCCCGGCAATTACGTGTCCCGCCCACCCACGTCTTGCTTCCGCCTTGGCTGTAAACAAGCTGTTGCGGCTATTTCATGGTGTCGGTTATGCTTTATCAATTTCCGCGAGAGTCCGATCTTGAACAAGGTAGATGATAGAACCGATCCACGTTCATAAGCCGCATCTGGAGCAGCAGAACAAGCATAAGCACCACATGGCAGTCGGACGGAGAGAAGTGCTGAGAATAAAGTCGCTGGACAGTCTACAATAGACTTCACATGACAATACTCATAACTTGGAATACTTATATGAAAAACCCATTTTGGCGTTTTTGATCTGCAGACACTTAAGGGCCAAAGGAATATAAATAACCGAGGAATGGACGGAGGCCTGGAAATAAAAGGTAGGGAGTTTCCACTTTGTCCTCTTGCTGGTTTATGATGCTGGTAAATCTGAATGAATTGTACTTTTGTCGCCGGCGATGTGGTTAAACATCACAAATCCACAAATAATAATGCATACTCACAGGTTGTGGGCCTGAGTCTCCTGCTGGGCGACATAAAGTAGGCTAGAAACGGCCCCGTCCTTGTCAAATAACCATCGTGTAAATCCAGCGTCGAAATGTGCGGGTTTTGAAGCAGTCCTTGAAGTGCCGGGCTCACAGTAAAATGTTTGGAACAGTGGAGGGAACCTGTTAAAAAATTTAGTCCAGCCACTGAGGCAATTGAGGACACGGTGTCTTTTCGGCATGGCTACAAAACTGGCATTCATTTTGAGTAGTGCACTGAGCTGCGCGCCAAAATTGCAGTTGGGCGGCACTGAGGGACGTACTGACGTCAATAGGTGGTACTGACATCACGTTAATAGGTGCTAGGCCTTAGTTGCAATTGAGCAAAGCAGGTTTTGTCTTGCCAGAGTTAGTCCTTTCGGCTGTACATTGAGCCTTGTAACTTTGTGGAACATTTACATGCACAAAAGCTTAAAACTTAAGCTAAACTAAAGCTACAGACTGCGAATCACTTAAGTCGCCTAGCAGTATTTTGCGTAACAAGTAGATGAAGTGAACAGGAAGACAGTGAGCTTGGACCGGACATCGGTTTTAAAGTCTGGCAAACCTAGATACCTGGAAAGTTGAGTGCGTCCTCTGATGAAGATACGCTTTGGATGGTTTAGATGTATTGAGGTCAAGCAGCGCCGTCTTTGGACAGACAGACAGACACAAAAACTGTAAGTTTAATATGAATTCCTTTCTGTTGGTTTGAGTTAAGAGGATGTTTTTTATTTGTGTATGGGTCAACTTGCCTCATAACTTAGAGAAATACAATGAAATATTTTGTGTATGTGAGCACCTGAGTTTAAAAGGTTGGAATCAGCTGTGAAGAGTTATTTTGAAGATGAACAAGTTTATTGTTGTTGACATTTGTAACCTGTATTGATATTTCATTTATTCATGAAGCTGTTGCTCTGAGGGTGTGTTGTGCTTAGTGCATAATTCAAACACCCCGCTCAGACTGGACAATTGTTTTCTGATGTAGCAGCCATCCTTCACATGAGGAAATCCTTCATTTTCTGTTGCACAGTTTGCTTCCATAGAACAGAATAGATATGTTTTTGGTCTTTTTTTTCTTACCTTGCAGCACGTTATTCAAACTGGTGTAATACAACAGTGAAGCCCAATCAGGCAAGACTGATTGACATTGCTGTCCTGTGTCTGCGTTGGAAGCAATCCACCAACTCCACCAGTGAAGTGAGAGTAGTAAACAACTCTCTGCTTCCATTTTTGTGGGAATCAAAACAAGAGCAACTGGCTCTTGCCTACATCAGTGGGCTTTGGCATAAAGATGAGCTTTTCTCAATTTGACCCTGTAGTGCCACTGTGTGCCTTTTAAATCTCTGTAGCTCAGCGGGCGGCACCAAGCTGCAACGCCAGGTCCCACTGTTGCCGTGAAGCAGCCGCACGCTGTCGCGGCTTTTGCATTCGTATATGCGAACGGTCCAGTACTTAGTGTAGTGTGACACTGGTATGCTATATTCAGTGCTTTTTATTCTTTAGTTTAGTTTTTTATGAACAGATCCAAATTTGCACATATAGTGGTAGGTGGAAACATACTGTTTGTGTCTATGAGCTGCAACAAGAGTTAATGTGTATTAGTGAGCGTGTGTATCATTTTATGGAATCGGGAAAGGCCTTTTTTACTCTTTAGGCCTTCACTCTTGTGTTGGGGTGGCATCAGCAGCACTTGCATCATGCAGAAACATATCTTATGTCACACACGCCTTTTGTTGGCCTCTAACTTGTCTCCCCTGCTGTTTGTTAAGTGTTTGTGAAGTCTATGATTACCATGTCTAATGCTGTGTGATAACATGTGCGTTTCACATTAGAACAAAGGGGATCCACCTTTGAGAACACGAGAGAGAAAGGGGAGTATGCAATGACAAAAGGACAGAGAGAGAGAGAGAAAGACGAGAGGAAAAAGAGAGAAAAGGAGGTTTTTCCAAAGGTATGCTGAGCTCAGGCCTGGTAGCAGAGTGACAGATGAGACAAGGGAGGGAAGATCAAGAAGTAGAGTGGAAATCAAATGGGAAATGGCTACGAAAGACGAGCAAAAGGGTGGAAAGGGGAGGGTGAGTCGGTGGGAAAGAGCAGGAGGGCATGTGGAGGCCACGCGAACCACAAAAAACAGGGTGAAATGAAAAATTTGATAAAGCCCTGTTGGACAGCGGGGGCCGGATCGAGCGCGCAGGAGGGAGGGAGGGAGCAGTGGGGTCTGTTCTTTGGAGGAGCTATCGGGAGCAGCACATCTGCAAAAGCCATTAAGGAGTGTGTATGCATGCGCCATGACACTGTGTTTTCTCTGCCAGGCCTGGCTTGGGCCTGCGCGGCTAAACTAGGATCGGGTTTCGTCAGCGTGCAGTGGGGGGCCGTCTCCAGTTGACGCGTGATGATTTAGTCAGGTGTGAGCGTGCACTTTCCAATTTGGAGGGAAATAAATTAGAAGTGATTTTTTATGAGGCTTCTGTCCCAGGCTGTCTCAAGGCACTCTCTCCCTCCCACTGTGCACTGTCAGCCCAACTGATGTGTTTATAAAGAGTGCTGCATTGGGAGCGGCCCCCACATAAACACACACACACATGCACACATGTACAGTACTTAGCACATACAAAAACACACATGTGCATCCAGACGAAAGTAATGCAAACAATGACATGTATGAAAAACACACATGTGCGAACAGCCCATAGTCCTGGCTGTGTCTTTCCACAGAAATACGATTTTGCAAGCTGGCTTTTCATACACGTTTGCTTGTATGAACCTTGGCAGGAGTGGAGAGAGTGAGACATGTAACTACCGCTTGAATCTGTAACATAATCGCCAATCATAAGAAACAAAAAAGGTTAAGGACAAAAAGAAGACAAACAACAATAGGAACAATGATCTCAACCACCAAACAAACAATAAGTGTCCTCATTGTAATTCTCAATCTCATTATAAATATTTCCTATGGTTGGGCAGCATGTTCAGTAACAGCATCTAGACAGTGTAAATAAGAACGGTAAAATTCTTCCAGGTGCAGTAGCAGCTCTGGATGATATTTAGATAAAAACGAAACACAGGTGTGTTAGTAGCAGAGGATGCAGAGCAGAACAGATCCAGGCAGAGATGATGGTTTTCTGTGGCGAGGGAGACATGTTTGAGGTCCGCTGGGGTCTAGAAGCCGGAAACCCAAATCCCACCTGACCTCTGCCCTCTGTTTGGTTCCCCTGTTACTGCTCCCACATATGGCTCTGGCTGCCTTTACTAAATGACTGCCTGACTTGTCTTGTCTGCCTGACTCTCTTCATGCATGTTTTTTGTTTATCCCGGCCTCTCTGCCTGCCTGTCTTACTGCCTGACCTGTCTGTCTGTTGGACAGTGAATAAGTGTGTGTCTCTGTCAGCTGTTTTTACTTACTTAACCATTTTTTTGTTTTAATTTAAATATATATATATATATATATGTGTATGTGTGCATAGAAAAGAACCATATTAAAAACTATAATATTTTTACTGATATTAATGTTAATATTTGAGAAAATGTTAATTAGATTTTAGCATTTTAGTTACAGTTTTTAACTAAACAATGTAACTGTAAGTGAATTATATTAAAAGAGGTCAAGGCAGAATCTTCAAAGCTAATTTATCTGCCAGTTTAGACACCTAGAGAATGAGAAAACTGGAATATGACACACTACAAATCCAGCAACATGAGGGATACTTAGCATGCATACCCACTTGGATGGTTAATAATAAAATAATATATCATCCTATTTTAAGGTTTACTTTCACAACAGAACTCTTGAAAGACTGTCCTCTGTGGGTTATATTGCCCGGTTACCCCTTCAGGCATGTACTGTACATCTCTTAAAAGGGAGAATGTGGATGCTGGGTTGTGGCTGAATTTGGATGCGCTTCTTCAAGTCTCCTCTGTTCATGTGCAGCTGATGGTAGGCACTTTGGGTTTGGCACTTCATTCACTGTAGGCTGAAGAATGAAATCTCATCTCATCAGCACACCACAACGACGTAAACTGAAAACACACACTGCCTCATCCAATACCTCAATCGAAAAACATCCAGTATGAATGTCAGCGCATGGGGATACTTTGCCTCTCTACGTGCATCAATAGACGAAAGAGTATGATGCAGTCTCTAACGCGTTTAGTTGCACTAACATTTGAAAATGACTTTGTAACTGTTAGTTATAGTTAGTTGTAGTTCAGTTTCCGGATTCATCGATTATTTTAGTGCAATGGCAATACCAGATTAGTAAAATATGAAATTTCATGTTTGAAAAGTTGTTGTGTAATATGTATCAGGTAGAATTAAGTCTATGGATATTGATAAATGCTTCTGAGTTTCTTTAGAAAACCAGTTAATACCATTTTCATCACTGAGAATTAAAATGTCAGTGGATCATGTATTTAAACAATTAGCTATTGTTTTGAGAAAATTAAGTTTTGCTAATCTCAGAGTGATGATTGTCACGTTAGGATTTGATTTTCTAAGGGTTGCGGCTTTTCATCTTACCCTCCTTTTTAGCAATAAAAAAACTTTGTGGTTGCTTTTCTTTGCTTCAAAAGGATGGGTCATGTTTAGAAAAAGTCCTACGCATTTGCAAAGGGTTATAATACAAGTCTGTAGTTTATTTTACTAAAATCCCTTTTAGCAGTTTGGACATTTACAATGGAACTTTGAACAGGAAGTCAGTACACAGCCATCTCCAGGAGAGTCAGTCTGAGTTTGCCTAACCCTCCTACACACAGCAGATAAACTAAGGAGATTGGGAACTTTTTACTGAGGGGGTCAAAGTCTCCTTCCTTTACGAGTTGTTACAACATGAATGGGAGCACTGAGAGAGGGAGGGAGCAACTGAGGAACTAGGTAAGGAGGGAGGAGAAGCAGAGGAGGAGGGGAGGGAGGGAGGGAAAGGAAGTGAACGGTGTAGTTTTTCTCAGCTATAGCGCCCCTGAGTGAGGTGAGAGGTGGGGGCCAGGGGGCACTGGCTGGGTGGTCAGCATGATCGGCAACCTGTGCGTGTGTGTTTATGTGTGTGTTAATGGCTGTGTGTGCATGTAAGAAAGTCAGAAAGAGAAAGGAGGTCCGTATGCTAAGTATCCAACCGTGGGAATAATCAAAAGCATCTCATATTTCCCTCAAGGCCTTTTGATCCTTTGTCTGTTCATGTTTTTCAATCAGTTTTCTTTTCGCTCAGACTGCTTCTATTCTTGTGTCATTGTTATTCCACACAGAGCTTACACATGCACATTCTCTGAGGTTTTGCTCTTTATGGGCTGCAGAATGAGGTGTAGACCAAAATGACTACTCTAATCGAGTAGCCGCACGGGTCCTAAAACAACAGACTGCATTTACCCAATATAATTCATTCCTCTTGACCATAAAATACCCAGGCTTAATAAAAACGGCATCAAGCATTGAAAGCATAAGTGATTCACTTCATATAGACAGCAGAGAGAAAAACACAGCAAGCAGAGAGCTATATTCAGTTTTGGGATGTGAGATGATACTGTTAAAGGGATAGTTTGACATTTTGTGAAATGCACTTGTTCACTTTCTTGCTTTCTTTCTAACTTTACTTTTGTTTCTTATCGTAGCTCTGACAAAGGTGTTAAAACATCTCTTTAGTCATCAGGGTGGGCGGCCGTCGATTTTTTGGGTTGAGAGAAGAGAAATAAAACTCCGCCATTAAACTCCTGGCAAGACAGTGAAAAAGCCGATCAACAAATTGTGTCACTGGGAAGTGCTAATTCAATCAATCCTCTCATTTAAAGTTCCTATCCAGACATGTTTTAAACTATATAAAAATACTCTGCTATTATTAATATTTTGTTTAACATTGTTTTCCATGGTTTTCAAATAATGGAAAACTGGGGCTGGAAGCACATCTACGTCTTTATTGAGAAATCTGGATCAGGCCCTGTGCCTTGCCCACCACTGCTGCTTCTGCTAGGTTGACAGATGAAAGAGCTGTGCATGTCAAGATGGTTAGCCACATGTTTGAGCCTCAGTCAGACCCAGACTCAGGAGTGAGGAGTTTGTTGTGCACCAAAATCAGCGACTAGAAGATGAATTCCAATGCGAACTCTCGCTCTCTGTACTGAGGGTGGTTTTCGGGAATCCATTTTTAGAAGATTGTTATTGGTTCACTGCAGTTCCAAGGTAGAAATACACAGTCACACTGACATGCAGTTGTTATTTCGCTAATTTCTTCTTGTATTATATAAAAAGCATCATATGGACATGTTAAAAAGGTTAAAAACTTGATTTTCATCTGATGGGGTCTTTAAATTTCAGGAAGAAAGAAATTTAAGCATATAACCCAAAATCACTTTATTTATTTGTTTATACATTGACCGACTAATATCCATCCATCCATCTATCCACCCATCCATCCATCCATCCATCCATCCATCCATCCATCCATCCAGTTGTCAGTCATGCTGTTGCACACAGTGTTACAGTCTTTCTGGATAATTCTTATTCAGGCTGTAGCAGCAGTGTGGGCAGCTTGTAGCCACATTCAAGAAGAGCTGGCTGTCATCAGACGCTGCTAAACCTAAACACTAGCAGCCACAGACCCTATTCCCTCTTACCCTGTTACTACACTCCTATCGACTTCCCACACCAACATTAAACAAGCACACATGTTCTCGCTCCTTCAGTACAACTCTCAGAAATATTTTTTCATATCTTCCCACCTAGCTCTGTCTCTCATGTCATCCACACCCCAGATCTTTGATCTTCTGATTCCTCTACTTCTCGTGCTGTCTCTCCAGCGGATGTCTCTGTCAATTGCACACATGGTAAGTAGGCCAACATCAGTTAAACACAGTCAAAAGTGAAGCATTGTAAATTTATTAGGCTTTGATCCAGGGAGTTCATGTGTGACAAAATGTGTTTGTGAGGAGGGAAATCTAAACCTGGCAGGAGTAAAGGGATGGATCAACAAGATCAAGCGATGTGGGGCGAGAACATTCATTTCAGATGGCCTGGGCCGTGACAGAATTGGTCCTGCATGCTGTTTTCCACCGAGTGCTGGTGTCATGTTCGCAGGTTCCATGTGTTGTAAAGTCGGAGTGGTTTTGGCACGGGGGGCGACGCCAGCTCCTGTTCTGAGGGTGAACCCCATCCTGCCCAATGCATGGTGGGCTACAGAGCGACGCAGAGCTAGGCGAAGGAGTGAAAGTGTTGACAACGCTGAAGCTGGAAACCTAACCCAGCCCTGACACTGAATACTCAGTCTGCCACTTCATGTTCCCCTTCACAAACATCAACCCCACCCATAGCTATCCGTCTTCCCCTCTCACTCTTTGTCTTCTCGTCTTAAAGCTATTTCTTTTTATTTGCGTCCAAACTGATGTATCCAGTTAGAGGAAAATAAATGCCAAAATTCAGTCAAATTTTACTTCAATTTTTTATTTATATTTTTTTACATTTTCTTCTGCTGTTTACTTTCTTATTTCTTCTCTAACTGCTCCGGTCAGGGTTTCCCCTGGGATTACTGGGATTTTCTTAAATTCTCGCTTGTTTGCACAAATGTGCACAGACAATGTACAAGTCTTGGAGTCATTTGAGCATCAATAGGGTGCTGACATAATAGGCCTATGCTTCAAATTATGTTAAATAGTATTTCATTTCTCAAAAGTGGTTTGAGCACAAATTTTTATTTTGTGCACAAACAAATTGAAATAGCTCATTTATATTCTTTGACAGGTCTTTCTTGTCACTGTATGCTGCGTCTTCTGAGTGATTTTGCTGCTGCACACACACTTGCGAATGCTGTGCAGTGCTTCCCCAACCATTACTCTAACCCCCCCCCCCCCCCCCAGGGCACCTACGGGAAACACTGTTGCGTGTTTGTGGGTGTGTGGAAGGGTCCCCTTAGTTTCGTAGTACCCCAAATCAGTATAGACAGCACAATTTGGGGTGAAACACTGCCTCTTTTGCATTTTGCTTCTTCTGTCTTTCTCTGTTAAACTGCATGTAGTCACTGTGCTTCACTCAGCAGATTTCACAATCATAAAACTGCACAAATGCTGTATAACCTTGACTCAATGAATCATAAAATGTCATAGCATAATATTTGTTCTTGGCAGAGAAGTGCTTCAAATTTCTGTGGCTTTCTTAAGTTGAATGTGCCCATTTGGACTTCTTTTGCTCAGCATTTCTAGCTAAGCCATTATAAAGGCTAGATAGATAGACAGACAGACAGGCATGGATGTGACATACCAGTATGACTGGAAAGGGAAATATGACTCCACAGTCATCCCTTCACGTGCTCCTCATTCCTGTCCACACAGAATTATTGTCCCTCAGAGGGAAGGGAGACAGGTGGGTAAATGGATATGACACCCATACAAATTCATGTAGTAAACATACTATCAGAAAACCTAATGGTGCAGTTAAAAGGCAGCAGGACTTAGGAGTAGAGAGCCCAGAGATAACTATTCAGACAAGAAGACACTGGAGAAGATGGTGCATCCTATCCAGCTGCAGTGGGTGCTGTTCTGCCACCAACACTCAGATCAGACCTCCCTGTTTGACACCTGAACACTGTTGGATGTCGTTCTGGATTCTGATGATGATGATGATGATGGTTGTAAAGGTAGAAATGGTGGCAAGGGTTTATGTTTACTGGCACTGTAAACAGCTGATAAGGGACAACCAGGCCTGGCATCTAATTCTGCAGTAGCTGCAGATAACTGTCGTTCACAGTATCAAAATCTGATAAGGTGTGAAATGTAATTCATATCATGGTGAGATGTGCTTCTGTGTCTTTGTGTGCGAGCTGAAGTCTGCTTGAACTTAATATTACCACTTTCAACCTGCGTTTGACCCATTCCTGAGACAGCTGTCATCCCACTTCTCACCGTCAGCAGAGACTCCGTTCTACAGTTGTCAGACACTTCACTGGTGAACCCGAGAATTACACTGAAATACATTGAATAAAGAGCCAGATAAAAGTTAGCGGAAGTTTAAGTTTCACCCCTCTGTCTGTCCATCAAAAAAGGGAGGATAGTAAGAGGTGGTCACACGGAGGATGGGCGTATAAGGAGGATTTAGGGAATGACAGAGAGAGAGAGAGAGAAAGAAAGGCAGACAAAAGGAAGTGGTAAAAACAAAGAGCTGAGGCATGAGTTTATGTTAAGCAGAAAATACCCAGAGGTTTTGTGTTTCTCATAGATTCCCTCATCATTATTGGACCTGCAGACAATGAAACTACCATCCACAGCTTAGACATCCTGCATAGCATTTCCTTTTCACACAATACACAGTAACTCTGCTCTCCCAGGTCCAAGTGATGAGATACTCAATACTATTGGTTGCACCCAAAAATAACCCTAGTGTGCAGCTACTCCTAGAAAAAAACAGTTCTGACTCATGTAGAATCTAAAAACCTGATACAAACACTTGAGCCCCTCCATTATGTGACTGTACTTTTTATGCTTTAGCACACAAGTGGATAAAACATTGGTCATTAATGTGCACCAGCCCTCTCAAATCCATACTCATAACAAAGCCGACCCCTGACATACTCCATCAACCTGTCCCTGCTTTTCCATTCCCCCAGACTTGTATAATGATGAGCTATTTTTCTATATTCTTCTGTATTATTTAAAATCATTAACACATACAGTGAAATGCACAAACTTGCCTGGCAGCGCATTATTGGCAGAGTTGTTTTCGCTTATAGCAAAAATCTCTTCGAAACAAGGTCAACATCTTTCTGTATGTAAGTGTTGGGGAAAAAAATTGATGCAAACCACTGATTTAGACATTAGTGCTTCTTCTAATCAGTTATAAATCAGAACTTTGACCTTGAGCAAATTTGCACACGAGAGACTTTTATAAATGAGGAGCTTGATCACTCATTGAGCTCGAGTTTGTGTTGTGGCACAGGGGAGAAAGCCATAACTGCACAACAGTTTAAGATAATCCCCAAGATGGCTCTTCTATCATCTTATCGTCTCCTCTCCTGCTGAATGAGACATCTCTCCTCATATGTCTGAGACCCTGGTTTGATTAGCTAATGAGGCGGCGTTACACGTGCACTTGTGGCTAATGATTCTGTGTCATGCAAAAACACTCAAAGGCAGCTGACGAAAAGCTAGTTAGTTCTCCGGTTTGTGGAAATACAGTTTATTTAGTGATTATCTGATATATTAAGAAACTGCCAGGAGGGAAATTCCGAACAGCATAAAATAAAATTGATTTAGCTTTTGCAGTTAAACAAGATTGTGTACATTTTCTAGTTCAATTGGCTATTGTAAATTCTAAAAACATTTGGCTTAAAAAAAAAAATCTTGTCATAATGGTGAGTAATCTTTATTGTGCTGCTTGTAATCATTTGTCATATTAAGCTGCACTATAATGAAAAGAATACACACTGTATTTACACAGTCAGGTGTAAGTGACAAAGAAATAACAAGGCTGCAGCCGTGGAATCATTCAACTCAGCAGCGTTTCGCTCAAAGCAACGATTACCTGTGATAGGAGGCCCCTCTCTCTCTCTCTCTCTCTCTCTCTCTCTCTCTCTCTCTCTCTCTCTCTCTCTCTCTCTCTCTCTCTCTCTCTCTCTCTATCACAGTGTTAATCTCGGCTCTCTGTACTGCAGGAGTCTCCATTCACTTCTGGTTCAATGACGCTTTCTCTGTTCATCTCCTCAGTTCCTTGGCTCATTCAGTCCAGGCTGTTTGTGCATTACACTAACACGTACAGTAGCTGTGTATCTCATTCAATACGATTCAGTTCAGATGCAACCTCTCCTCTCTATAGCTTTGGAGAATAAAGCCAAGAGCTGCACGACATCTCATTAGAGGCTATTGTACATGGCACTCAGTGATTTTTCACTGGACTGTCCACAATGTCTGACTGTTGTAATCTGAGATTTATTTATTTATTTTTTTTAATGGATTCAGTGAGACACAAACTGAAGGATGACACACGTGTGTGGTCTTTGGGAAATTGTTAGCAAGGGCATCACACTGTTCAGTCAAAGACGGGCTATCACATAATTATCCTGCTGATCTCTGAAATGTCACTAATGTCAGGATCTGTAGTCTAGAATCACACAACCCAACAAGAATAAGCTTTCATTCAGAAGAATATGGTGTCCGTGGGATTTAAAGAATTGACCATGAATGGCCTTGGTTTGAGTCCGGGAACACTTAACAAAGCACAGTGACTTACTGTAGGTGCGGTTGTGGCTGAGCAGCCCTGGAGGTAGGACTTGTAGCTTCCAGTCAAATTTCACTGACCCTATAGGGATTGTTATAATTTGTTATAATTGTCAATAGAACACATCACTCTTGTTTTGTATCTGTTACTCCACACACAAGATGCAGGTTATACATTTCAAACAGTTACTTCTCTTCCTGTTTGATGCATAACATCCTCTCCTCTCTTTTCTTCCTCTCTCCTCTCCTCAGACATTTTGGGAAATATAGAACAGAATAAAAAAAACCTACTCTCAAAATCTCAAGCAGCCTTGACCTTCCCCCTTTGGCTCGAGACACACACACACACACACACTCACACACGCACACACACACACACACACGTGCGCATAGCCTCACATAGTTACAGAACAAGAACAACGGCTTACGGTGGAAATAGGTTGGCAGGGGGAAGAACAGGGTTTTACTGCTCTGACTAAAATAAAACATGAGGACTTTGTGGTCCACCGTGCAGTTGGAAAGACAAATATTATTTTTTTTACAAGCGAGAGAAGTCCAGGGACAGGCCGTATAAAACACCTTAATGATTGAATGGCTGAAGTATTAAACCTTGTAACTTTGCCTGTGGTGTCCTGACCTGGATTGGGGGGGGGTGGTTGAGAGAAGATAGACGTGTCCTTTTAGAGCAGTTTGATAGGGTGAAATCTAGGTGTACACACACATCAACAAGCAAATATAGTGTCACACCCCCCTCACACTTACTTTGGCAGAGGAGCCGCTCAGTAAATCTTTATGTTGGCGTGAATATTGCGGATTAATAATTAGTTCTTAATGAAAACTCTTCAGTCCCTTTTAAACACAACAAACTATTCAGGTGAGAAAAGCTCTGATATTTATTTTCTTTTTGGTTTTTAAATATCATTTGAACCTTTTTTATCTTTATATTGGCTGTAGCGGGCTAATATCAAATTTAAACAAGCTTCAGCACCGTTTCCATTTCGTTCATTCTTCCAGATTTTAAAATGAAATGTTCCTTGGATAAGCTTTTACAGATTCTTTGACATTTATTTCTGCAATTCATCATTTACTCTGTTCATAATCATTCATTTTTAAAAAATATATTTTCTTACTGATGTTCTCATGTGTCACCACCGAAAATAATGATCTTCTTTATAGAAATGCAAACACAAGAGGAGCTTTGAAGGGCAGCCACTGTGGGGCACCATCAGTTCCTCTAATGCCTGCACATACAGCCAAACGTGAGATTTCCTCCAGCACTCAGACACTTTGAACCCAGTATGTTAATGTTGACATACCAGACCAACAGCTCCCCGTCATAACGCTCATTATTCGCCTGCTGCCCCGCAGGATCACCGTCATCCAACAAAGTCGACACATCCACTCAGGATGCTGGTCAGCATTTCAGGAAGGGCTCAGATTCCAGGCGGGCTTTTCTCATGCTTCCCCCTTGGGGCAATGGAGGGGTGGATGGAGGGATTGGTGGTGGGAAGGCTGGGGCAGATGAACCTGCAGGCATGTCAGATATGCCGGGACTGTGAAATGTAAGCACGTACACAGATAAAGACAAGCATAGTGGATGAATGCAAACAATTTCTGTCTCTGTCCCTCCTTTCTTTTTCCTCTCTCTCTCTCTCTCTCTCTCTCTCTGTCACACGCACACACATACACATACACACAGATGCTGCCTTGAGCGTCTACATCTATCCCAACCACGAGGGGAGAGGGACCCACAGGTGGTCATGGCAGACACGCACACACTCATACAGTCTCACAAACATTAATACAGATGCAAATGTCACAATTATAGAGATTACACCAAACTCTCTCAATAAAACACAGAAAATTAAAGACATAAACGTCCACATATGTGTGTGACATTTGAATGAAAGACTGAATGGTCGCTGTTACACTTTGCTTGCACATGCACCCCACTTCAGTGTGTGTCACTGTAGTGTGTATGTGTGTGTGTGTGTGTGTGTGTGTGTGTGTGTGTATGAATGTCCCTCTCCTTTTCCAGCTGCAGCTCTCATGCTGGGGCCTCCTCCTGGTAGCCATTATGGTTGTGTTTGTGTGTGTGTGTGTATGTGTGTCTGGGTGGTCTAGTCCCGTCTCCCTCCTTCTAATAGTTTTATACCATTCTGCCCTGGCGGTGCTCGAGGGCAGGGGAGGGTTGGGAGGAGGGGGTTAAGGTAGGGCGGCGGGTGTTGCAGGGGGGTGTGAGCGGCCCCGTTGAGGAGAGCAGACGACAGTCCTAATAAAGCTTCACAGGGTCTAGGCCCATCGCTCTCAGCACTTCCTCCCCGCTGCCCTCTCTGCTCCCTCCTGCCCCCTCGGTCCGCCACCACGCCCCCGCAGGCACATGTGATCCGGCCCTAATGGGACCCAGCTGGGCTCCCACCTTCCCTCTCTTACGGACCCCAGCCTCGACCCTCCGCTCTCTGTTCTCCTCTCTCCCTTTCAAAGTTCAGCCCCAGATGGCACTCCTTCAGGCAGGATATTCACTGTTGGAGGAGGTACTTAGTATCCCTTTCTCTTTGTTTTCCTCTTCCTCGCCTCTCTGTCTTTCTCTCTTCTTCTTGTCTTGTCCCAGTGTTTGAAGGTTCTGCTCTACTTCCTGTATGGTGGCTGTGTGATGTGGCCAAAGTTGGGATTCAGCTTCCCTCGGAGGAGCGGTGGGGACTAAACGAGGAGTCGAGGAGACGAGAGATGAAGCTGTCTTGTCATGCAGCAGACCCTCACTGATGCCTGGGATCCCTAAACTCTCCACCACCCCTTCCCCAGTCCCACCACAGCCAGTCGTTGACACGTCGGACTCCCCACGGCTGCCCTAATCAGTGCCCCTCTGTGGTGAGGTAGCGTGGGGAAACATTTGTTCCCCAGACCTACTCTGCTTCATCTCTCTGGAGTCGCAGCCTCGGCATGTAAACAGGGCGGTGCCAATTGCCCGTCCCGGAGTTTTTATGGTACCAAGGCAGAGCAAACAAACAAACTGGAGAATTTTACGCAACAGCCTGCGAAACATTCTCACAGTGCTCAGTGCCACGGGGGACAAGTGTTGCCAAGTCCCCTCAGCTGTAATTCAAGCACATACACATGGAAGCATGCTGACATGAAAGCATATGTGCACGAATTCACACACACACACACACACACACACACACACACACACACACACACACACACACACACACACACACGCACACACACATACCATAGTCTGTGTTCCTTGCCACACATGTGACATGACTGCCATTCACTGAAGTTAATGATAGAATAGTCTCTTGTCATGCATCACGTAATCACTGGGGTAGTACCAAAGTGCCCATTGCAGCATTTGTTGTTTTATATACCGATTTTTTTGGCAGTAAATATCTGAAACTTAAGCCGGAGTGAGACAGTGACGACTGGGATATAATGTTTTTGTGGCTGGATTCAAACCCTGACAGGATGAGCAACAATAAATGTTTAACAGGCTTCCTCTTTGCTGCTGTACGTGCAGCAAGAGTGATACTTTTATTGTAGTCACAAGGGGGGGAACAGACATCCCATAGCGCGCAGTTTACCATAACATCTTATCATTCTCAGACCATAACTAGATGTTCACACTGATGAATGGTTGAGCTCCTGTTGTGTGGTCCCTCTGTGGGCCCTGCACATGGTGTCGTAGTGGTTCCCCTCCATGTCACAGATGAGAGAGTTGGGTGCGGCGACACTGGGTTTGTGATCTTGAATTCATTATCTTTGACCAAATCCGTCCCTGTGATCAGAGCAGGAGTTAGGATGGTGGCGGAGCAGTGCGGGGATGTTGTTCTTCCCGTTCATCTTTTTAAACTACAGCTTGTGGTGCTCTCATGCATGCAAACACACACACACACACACATAAACACACACACACACACACACACACACACACACACACACGCCTGTTGATGTCACCTGACATTTGTGTAGGAAAGTGCTTCCTCTTTTTGTACTTCCTCCCGGGTTACAATTATAATCATAAATCAACAACTACAACAACATGATCGTTTTTGTTTTATTTATTTTGAAAATTCAATAATCAAAAGCAACCTAAAAACAGGTGGCAATCTGGTGCAACAGCCAGTGTCTACTCTTCAGAAATGATGAAATCAGGACACAGAACAGAATCCTTTCTTTGTTAGAGTGAAAAACAAAGTTAAAGCTGCATCTGGGTTCCTGTTTTGTTTGTATCTGATGCTCTGTGGCACTCAGCTTTAAGTCCATTTGTTCATTTTAAAGATTCTACATCTTCACAAACAGGTCACAAATATATATATATATATATGTACTCTAAAATCTTCATAAACAGCAGGGGCTCTAGTTTTTAGCAAAAGTTATTCAAAAAGGAGTGATAGGGTTCATTTGTGATGCATATGAGTGTTTATAGCAGCAGGGCAGCGTATTTGGGGTTGACTCAAAATAAACTACAGTGCCCATGTTCATCATAATGAAGGAAAATGTCACCTAGAGCAACAGTGTGGCACATTTTTGGATGGAGGTCTACGGCACAGAGGAATACGTTTTATCAGACTTTGGCTCCATGTTATTAGGATCAATTTATTGCTGTTTTCAGTGTTTTCGTGGGATTTGTTGACTATATAATATCACCAGACTAATCCTTTGCGTTTCAAGGATACACACAGTGCATATTGGTGGGAAACACTGAAGGTAACCACGTGGTATCTGTGTTTGTTTATACCCAAATTGAATAAGGTATCTTTAAATGCAAGTTCAGTTTTTTTTGGGTGACTTTAGGTTAAGGATCATCCCTCCACATTGCTCCACCCTGTCCCTCCCAGTCAGTCTATACACGCGCCTTCTCTGAGGTGGCTTTCCAGTAGGATTGAAACCATGACTCTTGCCCCCTCCCCACCACCTCCATACGTCCACATATCCTGGAGCAGAGGAGGCCCCCACAGTGTTTATGTGCGGCAGACGCCCAGGCTAAACAGGAAGGGACAGGAGACCGTCACTGGGGACTCCGAATGCAGACCCATATCCACAGGCCCGCTCAGTGTGGATTAAGTTTACCATTGCTCGTTTAAATGAATATCACAAACATTACTGTAGGCCAAACACCTTTAAATGACCACATACAGGCCAGAGCTCTGTGGGTGGTAGATGTGTGCGTCAGTACACTGCTGCGAATGAATTTGTATTCACACCTGCAGTATAGAATCTGTGTTTTTTTTTTTTTTTTTGCGTGTCAATGTGTGCCTGGACCTGGCGTGTAGTAGTAGCTCTTGACAACCTAGGCAGAAGGCGGACGCTACACTGTCCATGCAGGGCTTTTTGTGAGCTGGTCAGACAGAAAAATAAATACTGTCAGAGAAGGAGAGGAGAGGAAAGTGAGTCTGTTTGAAGTCAGGGAGCTGCAGAGCGGAGAGAGCTGAGAGACAGATGAATCATCCTGTTTCAGAAACCTGAACGCACCCTTGTTAAGGAGCAGTAATATGTGTTTGTGTGTGGCAGCAATAACACAGTTCCAAGACTTACCTCCATGTGTACACATAAGCCCGTGTAACCCTACACACCTCTCTGATGATGTCAGATTAGCATTAAGCGTGAGGTTGGGCCTGTGTTTATATATGTGTGTTTGTGTGTGTGTGTGTGTGTGTGTGTGTGTGTGTGTGTGTGTGTGTGTGTGTGTGTGTGTATTCAATGTGGCGGACAAGATGTCTGGTATTGTTTTTTGGGGCAGTAAGAGAAATGTAAACAGCGGAAGGTAGTGGCGAAGGGAGAATGGAGGAGCAGAGACGGTCCATGCGTGTGTTTGTGTGTATGCGTGTGTGTGTGTGTGTGTTTGGCGGAGGGATGATGACATCAGTGGCTGGGCAGGGAGCGGGTGAAGGGGCTCTGGTCAGTGTGAAAGTCGAGTCTGTCACACAGACGTCGTCCAACCGCACGCCACGCTCACAACAGAGCACTCAGCCACTGGCAGAGGCTTGAGGACTAGCTGACGGTGGTCTGCCAAAAGCTGTCAGCTCTGTGGAAGCTTAAATGTTTCAGCGCAGCAGTATGGAATGAGAAATGTAACAGCCACAGCGAATGTTGGCATTGGATTCCTACATTAAAAGGTTTCCATCTCAACTTCATGGCTATCCTGAAAGTAAATGGTGTGTTCTTTTCTACGCTAAATTAAACATTTTAAGGTTAATTAAAATGTAGTTGATTGGAATTTTCTCTTTTAAGTCGATTTTCAATGAGTTTAATTTAATTTCAAACAACCCCACTCCCAAAAGGAAACCAAAGAAAAACAGAAATATATTTGAGCGGTAAATCCCTGTAATTTTCAACATATTCTGTCTGCAGAACAGCAGCGTGCACCCGGCTTTGTGCCAGACTAGCACAGATTTTGCCAATTCCAGCAGCGAGACATGCGAAAATGCCCACCTGTTTCCCTTCCTTCAGTTTTCATACTGCTGTGATGAGTGCTCATTTTACACACATATCAATTTTTGGGGGGGATAAAAATTCTCCCTTTTCTACAACCTGTCATCTAAATCACAGCACAGACAGTCATCTTTTCTCTTCACTGCCAAGTTGTTTTTTTCCTGGAGCTGAGCTTCTGCACAAGCGGCCTGCTTGTGTAGTGTTTGCAGTATTTGCAGGGTGGGCCAGCAGTTAGAGCCAAGTATCCAAGTATCCATGGGGAAGAACCCATATCAGCCCAGGAGGTGTTGCTCTGCAGCTGAACCAGTGCCCTGACCTCTCTGGGTGAGGGCACATGTAAAGAATATTCCCAACAGGGATCAGTGGAGTATCACTTTTACAGTAGTGTTTCATTAAGCATTTTGGGTGGGACCACCAGTGAGGAGCAGGGGTCCAAACGCAGACTGAGGATTGACGAAACTTCTCTGAGGGCCAAGGCTCATCGGTTCCCTTTCTCCCTCCATCAGAGGTGGTGGTCCTCGCTTTTTCTGTAGTCAGTCTTTGATCCCCGTCTCTCTTCTTCTGGTACGATTCATCCCCCTGGTGCGGACAAAGCCTGCCCTTCCAACAAATGCAGCCGCTGCCTTTCAGGGCCAAGCGTCAGGCTGTTGAGGAAAGAAGACAGCAGGAGAGGGAAGCAGTGAGGACGGAGAGGAGAGGAGAAGAGAGAAGGAGATGAGAGAAGAGGAAAGAAGAGAACAGATCAGGAGAGAGGAGAAGAGCAAGCAGTTTCACCCACCCCGGAGGTCCCCGGCAGCCCCCGGCTCTCAGTACCCAACCTCCAGAAGGCCTTATTCAGAGACTCACCTAATGAACACTCCTGCCCTCATTCAACCCGACAATGGAGCCCTCCACTGCCATTGAGCCCGCTCACAATGGAGAACATCGCTCCAATTAAACCCCAGGGACAATAAACTGGGGTAGGTGAAGGGGTGGAGGTGTGTGTGAAATATGTGTGTGTATGAGGGGTCGAGTTGGGGGTGTAGCAGGGTAATGAACAGGCCCAACCTAGTGGATCTCTTCGGAGGTCCACTGAAGTGCCGTTGCCTCTGATGTGCTATTTGGATCAGTAAGAAGCAATTAGGTGCCCATTCCCAGCACATCCCAAACCATTATCCTCCCCCAGGCACATATATATACGTGCGTGCGTGCGTGCGTGCGTGTGTGTGTGTGTGTGTGTGTGTGTGTGAAGGACAAATTGGAAAGAAAACGGAAAGGCAATGACAGAGTGCAGTCATGAGCCAGGGCTGGCGACCAGAGCAGACAAGAAATCATGAATAGACAGGTGACTTGACCAGACTCGATTGCTTTGAAAACTGAATTGTGGTAGTATATGCTGAACAGATGTTTGGCTTTCAAATAAATGCTTTTGTCTCTCAGTCATGCAAAAATAGGAAAAAAAGTAGATTGAGACATTAGCGGTATATTACTTCAGTTGTCTGTTAACATTCCACCTGTCATGTATGACTTAATCAAATAGAAAAAAAAATATGAAAATTTGAATTTTTGAAGCACAGCTGTGTGAAAAAAAAAAAAAAAAAAAAAAAAAAAGCCACAGAAGAGGATCATGAAGAGAAGGAGCTGGTCAGTGAAAAAAGAATAAGAAGAAAAAGAGGTTGAAATTGATAAAAGCATCAAATGTGAAGTTGTGTTTCAGGATATGCCGAGGAGAAGGTAGAGAGAAACAAAACATAAAAACCACACACATAAGAAATGTATCAAAGTGTCTTGTGCAAAGGGGTCTACAGGTTCCATAACATTGTATGTCTGATTATTGACATTGATGCTCAAAATACAGAGTCTGCAGAGACGTGGCATTTGACAGAGGCAGAGGCAGGCAGGAAAGCCAACAAAGGCCAGAACAAAGGCAGGGTCTGGGCCATGATAATGCAGCTCAGTGCAGATCCCACTCATGAATATGGCAGCTGTGGTGCTGACAGCGGTAAAGGTGTAAGCGAGTGTGTGTGTGTGTGTGTGTGTGTGTGTGTGTGTGTGTGTGTGTGTGTGTGAGATGCATGCATAGCGTCTACTATATCTTACTGCATGTGTTTGCTTGTGTGCCCATGTCATTTGGCCTACAAATTATGCAAGTCCCCACACGCATCTGCTTTCTCAATGACCTGTGCATGTATTACTACATCAAGCCCTCTGGTGTTAAGGCATTTCTGTGTCTCTATCTTGAGCTGTCTCCCAGTGGAGCTGAAAAGTCAATCAACGAGTCTGTCAGGGGAACAGGACGCACACTCTGCCCAGGGATCAATGCCCTTCACCCCAGGGACTCTCGCTTAGTCAGTGGGGGCGTCCAGAGCCCCTCAAAGCTCCTTAAATCCCTTGTACAGCTCTGACAGCTGACTGCAGGGGACACCTCTGTGTGTGTGTGCGTGCACGTTTTAGTGTGTTAGTGTTACACATTAGGTGTTACTAATAGTTTTTTCTATTTCATTTTGTCTGCATTTAAATGCATTGTTTTGTGTGTGCATGTTTGAGTGTGTGTGTGTACGTGATGTATTTCTAAAGTAGTGTATTGGGCGTGTACCTGCCTCCGTACCTCCTAACATGCGTTACCACATCAGATTTGTTCACAGTGTTACAACAAACGTTGGTTTACAGAGCAGGACTTTGGCTCACTTCAGAACCAAAGGCATTTACAAAAGAGGTAATTCTTCTAAAGCTTGACTTTGTTTGTTGTTATTTGATTCCCTAGTAGAAACATTAGGCTCTGTGCTGGATTTCACTGTAAAAACCTCATCTCTCCGACAGAAGACTAATAGCTTTGTCTTCCTGTATGCATAGCCTCCCTTCATGCTGTTCAGGAGCAACAGCCTCCATCTTCTACCCGGGCAGTTTTTGTAGGAGCTCGCCTCGCTTTGTTCAGGATCTCATCTGCCCCCAATTTACTCTCCCAGTGACCTCCCAACCCTGACCTGTCAGTGCAGCGTTCCTTTCTTTATTACTGAA